>NC_060275.1:47061314-47121314 GCF_021613505.1 Equus quagga | reverse complement strand
AAGAATTTTCCTGAATCCTTGCACATAACCTGACTAGCATTAATAACTCCACAGTTGTACATAAGTTAAGAAATGGATTACTGCCAGACATCAGCCTTGCTCTGCAACACTTCGGTCACGTGCTCTTCATACTGCCATTAACAAAATAAATATGATTTTTTAAAACTCATGGCTATTGATAATAAAAGCATTCTTTACCTTCCTTCTACTTAGAAGAAAAGGCAATAGCCAAAACCATAGCTTTTTTTAACCTTGGAATTACAGCAACAACATATGGCTTCCATTTACTTCCAATTTTACTCGTACTGTGAGCTTCTTTGGTGAAGTTGTCTTCTATTGCTAAATGACAAAATGAATGATGAAATTCAGTTGCTATGCTAGAAAAACAAAAAACAAACCATGGTGGTTAATCCCCAAGGAAAACTGGACTTCGGTTATGAATCATCCTTACCAGCAATCTTGTAAATCTTAAATAAAAGTCTTTATGTCCTAAAAAGTATTGTGAATAAACATTATTTTCTTTTAAACCCCTGGCAGAAAGGATTTTCCTCCTTCTCCAATCCCTTTCACAGTCAAGGTTAGAGAGCATGCCACCAGCCCTCGGTGATTATTTGAACAGAACTTGCCTTGTGCAAGAGACATCAATGAACACGGCAAGCCCCAAGTCTGCTCTGTTTTTATTACATGCTCGCAGAGCTCCTCATATTGCTGAAACCACAATGAAGAGCTCTGGAAGCACGTAATAAAACCAACCCATTGGCTGTTATGGTATTTGTAATTTTTCTACAAAATGAAAATGTATATACTTTCTTATCAGATAAATCTTTACGAGCTTCCCCCATCTTTCCCTAGCCAGCACACTCCCCATTTACCCCCAACTCTCTTCTTCATCCAAGATTTACTTAGTCCCTTTGATGACTTCAAAAAGATAGTCATTGTCGAATTAAGTTACGAAAAGTTCTGGCCAAACCAAACATAAATTCAAAATTGGGGGGAAATGATTTTTTAATTTTAAAAATGTGGCAAGATAGACAATCAACTTCTACAGAGAATAAAAGTGTAGCACTGTGTGTTATAAACTATTTATGACGTGTTCAAGGAAGTTTTTCACCCAGGCAGAAAATATCCTTTTAATAAGCCTTTTTTACTATAAGATGCTATTATTGGTCTCTTCTTTATTGTTGTATTCATATTTTCAGCATAAATATAGTGCAAAAAAAGACAAAGACAATGCCACGCACAACTGAAATGTTACACAATTTGCTAAAATGATGAATAAAATTAAAACTGCCTGTCAAAGCAAAATGAAAAGCAATTTTGTTTGCAATTTTCATAGCAGCTATGGAAAAGCAGCCAAATCTATGAACTGTGTGCAGCCTGCAGTTTATAAGCATCCACAATAACTGAAGAAGGTGCTTTGATTAGTAACAATATCCAGATGAACTGCAGCTTAAAATTCAGAACATTCTGGCCTAGATGTTGGCCTTCTTCTGAAAGGCAGATTCTGTTCTTTGCTCCCCAAAATTGACCTAAGAGTTAACATCAGCTTATTGAGGCGATTATGAACACCTTAGAAAGCTGGTGTTTGATTCCAAATTTAAATTTCATCAATCATTCCAAGCACTAACACCTGTGAGATACGCATTCTACGCTCTTATTCCTGGGCCCCTCGCTGGGAGCCCAGAGTACAGATTGCAAATGAGCAGACAGGGAGGTGCAAATACCACTGTTTGCTACAAAATTTTAACTAGATCAATTTCTACTCAGCCCTGTGTTGTCCAATGCATAGTGGGCCATATTCTTGAAAGGATGAATAGATGAATGAACAAATACATAAACTAATTCATTGCCATCACTGTACTCCATTTTGTTTATGATACTCACATTTGATTTAGAGGAAACATAAAGCTTTGTGGGTTGCCTGAGGAAAGTCCAGTAATGGAACTACTGTTACAAAAGCAACAACATTAGTGACGTTACTACAACTATTAATAGGCTTGCCAAATTGTTGGGGCTCTCCCATAGAATTCTATAAAGACATAAGTGAATGATAAGAAATTTAGGTTCTTTCTTTCACATTCAGCCATAAATAAGGCCCCAGTGAAATTCTTCTCATTGAAAGTTGTGCTTCATTGATATCAACTTCTCTATTTTACCCTCTAATGCAAGTGAAAACCTACAAAAGTGGAAACATGTCATTATAGTGAGCATTTCAACACTCATTTGGAAAAGATATCAATTAAATGCAACAAAAAGAATAACTATTCCATTTTGGCTTATGAAAAGCTTTGCCAAATACTCATATGGATGTTTGAATGTGGCCATCTTATCTGACAATATCTCTTGGTATGGTCATTCATAAGCAAAAGCAGCAGGATTAAACACAGCCACACAAGAGTAAATTAGGAACCTGAACTTCAGATATAGGATTACAATGATTTAGAGTTAATTCAGAGAAAGCTGAATTTCCTGGTAAGCAGTTAGTTGAACTAGGAGGCTCATCTTCCACCAGGAGAAATATAGGTCAGCTCTCTGGGTTTTGCCTTCAAACACCCAAAGATCCCTGAGTCAATAAATGCCACAACTCCTGCAGACAATTCTACTCTCAGTCAACGTCCCCACCCTTTTCGCCAAGCCCTAGGCATCCTACTTTAGCAATTAATTTATATAACATATGCTTCTACAAATGGTATTTCCATTTTTCGATTGACAGAAACCAGAGAAAAGAGTAGAATTTTTGAGTTTCCAGAATACGATAATCAACACCCCCTCTAGACACAACCTCACTTGAAAAGCTGAGATTGAAGACATTTTTATTCCAGTCATGTGGAAGTTCCAATTCCTGCCCCAAGAAAAAATATTCTCATTTTAACTTCTCTTGGTACAAGAAAGATTTTACAGCTGATAGTATCTGGCGCATAATGGGTACTCAATTACTACTCCTTGAAAGGAAGAAAAGAAGGAAGGGAGGGAAAAACAGAAGAAATGTAGAAGAAAAAGTATTGCTACCTAAGGCTATTTTCTTCAACTTGCCAGATGATTTTCCCTGGAAAAATCAAGAGTAAGTCCTTCGCTTGAACTAAGTCAGACGAGCACGTCTACCAACATTTACACGTCACCCGCCAGTTTCCCACTTTTTGCTATATCCCATAAAGCTGTGATGCTCACTCAGATGTCAGACACTTTATCTAGTGAATCTTATGTACTTAGTGTGAAAATATTTCTAATTTCAATTCATAGTTTTTTCAGTTCTGGGCTTCTTAGTCGCCATCTGCACCATGTCATGGCACTTATATTTGAGACGAGCTGCCTTAATATCAGGGCACAGTTACGGGGCATATCCACAAAAAAAGACTCTTCTAGCAAACTCTCCCTGACACTGGTATTTTAAAAACCTCTCCACCACTTTCTTGTAAGATCATGACTAATTGTATCTTCTCTTGTGTTCCTTACATGACTAGCACATGAAGAGGTATGGAGAAGTGGGTATTAAAGATGCTAAATAAGGTATTACCATTAAGAAATCCAGTAAAGAGTAGACGGCTACGAGTACTAGGAGGCAGAATGTTGTCGATGTTGTCACGGGAACAGCCCCATCAGACATGAAAATATGGCTTCTCTTCTTGTCTCTGCCACTACCAGCCATGAAGTCTTCAAGAAGCTATAACTTTACTGGGTCTCAGTTTACTCAAATGTGAAAGCTAGACGTGGGAGGATTATGTACTAAAGCAGTGGCTTTCAAACTATCTTGCTTTATTTGTTCTTAAAACGAAATTTTAAGTGGAAGGTACCAGATAAATAAAATGGACAAAAACCATCCAATATGAATCTGAGGGGGAGATGCCCAGACCCCAGCCTCCCAGAGACTCCATCCAGATCCACCCTTCTCTCCTCAAATTGTCAGAATTCCCAGACTTCCCAAAGCATAGCTCGAATCCACTGTATTAAGTGATGTCCAAGATCACTTCTAAATCTGCTACTGCCCAATGATCCCCCTTGGTGTATTTTGTCTTTATTTCCAAGTCAGTATTTTAGTTTTCTCACTTGAGGGTAAATAAATTAGGAAAGAGAGATAATATAATACAACGGAAAAGCTCTAGACACTCTGTTGCTTAGTGATCATTTTAATCAATAATTAAAGAAAAATCATACATACAATTCCATTCCTCAACATAAGCCATCTTCCGTCACATGGAGATTATTACCAAACTCTCTAGTTCTTCCCAGATGAGGGCACCAAAAAGGGTTGTTGCTACACTAACAGATTCTCTTTTGTATGTGTACACACACACACACACACACACACTCCTTAATTTCTTAGAGGTCTCTAAACAGACATTACCAAGAAATTTACACTAGAGAATCAATCAATCATTGCTCCAGGAGTACAATATTTAAAACTAGCTTTTCTGGATTCTACCTCAAGGTGATCTCACTATTGCGGCTCTTTAGAGATTTAACAACAAAATTATTATTTCCAAACTTTAATTTAGCTTCTTAAGATAGGTATTTATGATACTCTTCACAACACTTGGAGATTTTATGCTCTACAGTGGAATATTTGGCTGTTTTATTAGTATTCATTTTTATATTTCAGGTATTTAAATAGTATTGTATGGCTTTATCTGAAAAATAAATCAATTTGGAAATTTGTTTTTCGCAAATGTTGCTTCTACAGTTTCTTGCATACAATACAAACTTCAAGCCATCCCTCTAAACCTCTACCAGAGGATATTTTATGATTGCCACGTGATTTAAAGATCCATTTTTTAAGACACACTTTTTCAAAAAGTAGTGCCTTATGATTAGCAAATTAAAGAAGAATTTTTCTTGTTTGCTTGCAAATAATTTCTTTAATCCAGAGCACGAGAAATGAACTCTAGTTAATGAATATTATCCTTGGTAAGCAGGAACCTAGACTCTTAAAAGGTTCATTTTTATCATTGGTATTTTGAAGTTGCAACTTTGATCCATATCAACATAAAAAAGAAATGATTTTATTAACATTCTCTTTCATTACTGGATAATACTCTGCAATGCTGTTACTACTGGGGAACTATTAAGGGTTTCCCTTAAAGAGGAATTCACAGATGATTTTAAAATAATAAGAGTAATAAAAATTTCTTGGTTTCTCTAGATAAGATGAACATTCTCATTTTCTCCTTGCTATTAATTTTCTGCTGATCCCCTGGTCAACTTGCTTCTAGGTATGATTCAACAGATTGCTTTAATCAATAAAGATGCATAAAGCATGGGAAAATAATTATGCTACAAATTAATTATCAAATTTGATTCTAAAGCCTTAGGATCTTTTCTTCTATGACTCGAAAAAGATCTTCATTTATTATTTTTTACTTATTAGACTAGTATAGCACAGATTATTTTTCACCATCTGCAAATTACACTTGCAAGTAACAAAAATGGACATATTTGGTGGCAAATCTATCTACACTTCTTGCACAAGTGCTTTATATCTTGAGAAGCAGGTTTGGGAATAAATCTTTCTATACCTCCATCTCTGACATCCTTTTCTCTTTCACATAAAGTTCCCTTTTTGAAAAATGATGAAATATACGTATTTACATAAAACTGCAGAAAAACAAATGGACAATCTAATTAATAATTACAAACAATACTCATGAAACTACTACACTACCAAGCAATAGAATACTGCCAGCACTTAAAAAGTCCCATGTGTCCATCCTCATCACCATCTATTCTCCCCACCTAAAGGCAACTGCTCATCTGACGTTTACGACAGTGATTTCCATTCTTCATTGTCATCCTACCGTTGTATATACCCCTAAACCAAACAGTTTAGTTTTGCCTCGTTTTGAAGTCTATGTGAATGGATTCATACTGAACGTATTCTTTGCTGTCTTGCTTCTTACGTCAACTCTATGCTTGCAGGGGTTATTCATCTTGATGACTGCAGCCATAGTTCATTCATTTTCCTTGCTGATAATATTCTATTATTTGAATATCCACAATTTATGCATTCTATGTGTGGGACATTTGGGTTGTTTCCTGTTTTGACTCTCATAGACAAGGCTGCAATGAGAATTTTTGCACGTCTCTCATACATCTGAGTTTCTCTACCATGTGGAAAAGTGGAATTGCTGAGTCATAGAGTCTGCATATCTTTAAATTTACTAGATAATATCAAACCACTTTCCCAAAGTGGTGCTACCAATTTACACTTCTACCAGTAGAGTCTGAAATTTGCCGTTATTACAGATCCTTGTCAAAACTTAGAATTGTCACACTTTTTGCCAAGTTGGTAGGTATATAACCCAAGAAATTTTACTTTCATCATATCCCTGTTACCTTGGTCAAACGCATTTCACAATCACAGACAACATGGAAATAGCTGAAGGTGTGCCTTTCCATTCCCTTCCTTGTCTATCTTTGTCTCTCAATGGCGCTAGTCAATTTTAGATCATGTGATTTAAAAACTATATTCTTACTTTACTTCACTCCCTTTTTAACCCCTATAACTTTACAAAATAGATTGTGTAGCTCTATGGTTCCTGGTAATACTATCCCACTTGATAGGACCACTAAGTACAAAAAGTATAATTCCTCGAAGAGAAATTAATGCTAATTTCCACTACTTTCCACTGTAAATATTATTTTATTCAGTAATACTATACATCACACTTGAATCTTTCTATATAGAGATACTGTTCTACATTTTGAGCATCAATTTCATATAAGCAAGTAGCATATATACTATTTGCCTAGACTTACTATGAACTTGGGATGTGAGATTATCTATCTCTCCAAAAATACTCAGTCATACTCCATTCTAAATAGAATTCCATTGCTGAGGGTCTTAAGATTTCAACCTCAGGAAGTTGGTGGGGTGCATATGGAAGGGGAAAGAGGATCAGAGAATTTCCCTTGAATAAACACTCTTCCTCAGACAGTGATTTGACCTTCTCAGAACACACTGTGGGATGTTTACATTGAAGTACACATCTAACTTCCTCTCTGTCTCTGCAAATACCTTCTTTTACTCAAGGTCAAGTTCAAGTCTCCCTTGCCATGAAGTAGGCCTTCCTGGAACATGGTGAGCTCCACTAACCTCTTATGACTTGACTCCACACTTTGGTGCTTAATTATATACTCTAGAATGTACTTCTTTATACTTTATTGTGCTTAATCATAACCATAATCACTAGCAATAAATTCCTATAAAGCAGAAACCTTTCCTGTCTTGTTCAATGCTATATCCTTAGTACAAGAAATCATCCCTGGCAGATAGCTGATGATCAATGAGTAAGTATTGGGTGGATGAATAAAAAAGAATGTCTTATGTTTTCCTGTACTTGTTTTGTGTGTATGCATGGTCATCTCATGGGTTGTAAAGACTTAGAAGTAGCTAGCATTTCTTTGTATTTCTTTGTTTCCCTCACATTATCAAAGGTGATGGATCTATAATGAATTGAAATGGACTACAAAATTAAGACCCACATTCTTTAAGATAGGTATTCCTTCAAAACATCTGTAATATACTAAATTGAAGTCAAGAAACTAATGAAGATGCTAATTAGAATAAGAACAAGTACCTGGCATTTGTTCTTTGTAATCCAGTTTTGCTAACAGAGACACTAGAGTAAGTATGTGCCAATCAGAAGGTCTGTGACAGTTTGCACAAAACCAATTTACAATATTCAAGTTACAGCAAATCCATGCAAAGTTCTTATCAAATCCTTCCTGATTTGTTTACATAGTCTCATTAAGATATTAAAAGAAGGGTCAGCCCCAGTGGCCCAGTGGTTAAGCCCAGTGGTTAAGTTCGATGCACTCTACTTCTGTGGCCTGGGTTTGGTTCCTGGGCCTGGACCTACACCATTCTGTTAGCAACCGTGCTGTGCTGGTGGCCCACATACTAAAAAATAGAGAAAGATTGGCCTGGATGTTAGCTGAGGGCAAATCTTTGTCAGCAAAAAAACAGATATTAAAAGAAATCATTGTTGGAGTGCTTTGAAAATGTATGACTATAATATAGTTTGTCACTAGAAAATAAAGAATACGTACATGAATACTACTGAATGCTGTATGACCTAAGAAGATAACAATATTATAATACTATGAAAGCTCCGCCCAAATGGAATACCTACTCTGTCAGAGAATAGCCACAGAACATAGGTGTTCCAGGGAAACTTCAAATAGACAGAAATCAACAGTTTCTCCACCAGTTCTGAGATAAAAGCTCCATTTTAAATATATTTATATATTTATTCTTTCTTTCTGCAAAAAGTAAGATTTAAATAAGTTTCAGATATTTTCTTTTTTCATCATAACAATCTCCGTAAATACTGAGTAGAAGTCTTCCCCATTCTTTGACTTTTTGATTGAGTCATTCAAAGATTGATATATTTATTAATTCATTTACTCATTCACCAAACATTTCCTGAGGACCCACTATGTACCAAAGTCCTGGTCTAGGTGCAACGCATTCAATTATTCATTGACTCCAGATGAAAAGATGCCACTGTTCCGTCATAGGGAGCCTTTTTATTGTTTTGAAAAATCCCTTATCTTAATTACTATTAAGTTCTCACTGTCAGAAAGCACAGGTTAGTCCTGAGTTTCATTTAAATCAAAGGAAAAAATGGGTATAACACACACAAAAAAATACAAAACTTACAAAAGCCTTCAGACTGTACATCCAGTCCTACCTGTCAGTCCTTCTCAATGATGTCCCAGTCAAAGGTTTCTCCCAATTAATGAACCTGGGGCCAAATTGTACAACTAGAATCTCTCTCAGATACATTCTGCCTGTCTCTTGGCATGTGGACTGGGTCAGAGCAAATGCAAGATTAAACTTTTGGCCCCTTAGGGCACCTCTCTCTGCAGCTGCTGTTGTTAAAGCAAATCTAAGGTTCAAATAAAAAGATGCAATTACACTATATATCCTTCCTTCTCCCCTGCCTATCACAAGATAAAGTGAAGCAACTACCCCTCTACAGGTCTCTACACCCCTCGGACTTTTCTTCCCCTTTAAGGATGTCTTTGGTACTCAGTTTCCCCATATGTTTCATATTTTTTGAATGGGACAGCTGGGTGATCACAGAGGCACATTATATGATTTTCCTTGATCCTACACCCCCCAGGGACTGCATTGGCCTGTTATACTTCGAGGAACAATAATCACTACGAAAAATATTAGACTTAGTATGTTCGAAAAAAGAGCACTGGAGAAAGGAGTAACTTCTCATTATGCTGCAAAGATTGGAAGCAATTCACAGGTAGTAACTGTAACACACGTGTGGCTTCACTGAGTGAAATCAAATCATTCTGAAGTTTCATTGTAGATGCAGGATCACGTTGCTCTTCTAAAGAATGAGCATGTCCCCAAACAATGCAGTGTTGGCTCCTTGCCAAATGACCAGACCACAAACGTGGATACACCTTGGACAGCGGACATCCTGGGCGCAGCAGCAGCACAGTTCTAGCTCCCACCACTTCCCACGTGGAAATCCAGCAAAGAAAAACAATCTGGTGGTCACATGATCCAGGTTTGTCATCCTCTGCATCTGTCCCCATGTGTAAACATCTTGATGCAGAAGGAAACTGACTCATCCCTATCAGGAAAAGTCCGTTTTCCTCTGCCTAGCATATACCAGGACTCGGCCAATATGAGGTCTGGGTAGGAAGCCATACAGAATACTAACTTGTAACTTTATGAAACAAAACCTAAACTGCTTCAAACCCATGCAGGCTACAAAGTCCAATGAGGGAGGTAGTGGAGAAAGGCAGAGATAGGGGAAAGCAAAGAAGACTATCCAAAATAAAAATGTTCTACAAACTAAGAGGATAAATTAAGAAAAGTACCAGTGAGGAATTCTGAATACAGGCAGAATTAGAAACTTCAAAATTTTGATAACTATGTACTCCTCAAGTTGATTGAGAGACGAACACTTGAGATATCATTCAATTATTGTGCAGTGTTCTATTCCTAACAGGCTTTAAAATATGATGGGGTAAAACACTACCAGGTCTTTCATAAAGCAACTGGCCAATACCAGTCAGGGTGAGAAACCACTGCATTTGACCAGTGCCTGCTTAATAAAAAAAAGATTCCCAATGACATATGAGTAGGATTAGGACATTAAGGACCCATGCTACAAGGGAATAAAAGGGCTACAGTTTAAGAAATTGGATTGTATAAATTCTTGCTTCCTATTTCTCACTTAGAAGCACAAGATCAATTAAAATTGCATGACAGACTTGGAAGAAAATGAAATAATAATAAGGACTTGGACTTCTGTGGTAGATTGTGTTTCTCAACAATAACTCCCATCCCACGTGCTCTTTTGCAGTGTGACTTTCCTATTTCATCACCAAAAAGTGGAGTTTATTTCTCTTCCTCTTGAATCTTAGCTGAACCTGTAACTTATTTTAACCAATAGAATAAGATGGAAGAAACACTGTTATTCCTGAGCCTGGGCATCAAGATATTGCAACTTCGACCTTGGAGCACTCCTTCTTGAATCTAGACCCATGCTGTGAGAAGCCAGAGCAACTATGAGGAGAGGCTTAATAGAGGGACAACCAAGGGCCCCGCTGAGAGCCCAGCTGAGCCTCCCCATGCAGCCAGCACCAGCCGTGTGAGGAAGACCACTGTGGACCTCCAGGTCAACCTCATGAAAAGCAGAATTTCCAACAAGTCCACCCAAAGCATCTTGAAAAGCAATAAATTGTTATCATCTTTAAGCCACTAACTTTTAAAGTGGTTCACTACCCATCAATATATAACTAAATTTTTCTATAATACTTTACTATATCAATATAACGATAGGCACACACACACATATGATACAGCATAGAACAGGAATGGTTATTTCAAAAATATGTTTTAATCTAGTAGTGTATAAACAAGAGAATGTTTCTATTTGGTATCTCTTACTACTAAATTTTTAGATGTATTAGAAAGATCATAAAATCTCACCAAAGCAAACTTAAGTGAAGTGGGCTATCATAAACTTTGAAAGGTATAATAGAAATATTAAAGTTCCTCAAAAACATTTATAAATATTTAACTTTAATTTCAATGAAGATATAAAAAAGGTGTATGCTCCTTACACTGAAAACTTTCTGCTCCTCCCTTTGATTCTTCAGTCAAATATTTTCCTACCCTCAAAGATGAACACATATTAATAATTTGAAAACATCAAACAATGGTGGAAAACATTTATGTTTCTCTTGAGCATTGCAAGCCCGAAGGTGGATGATGGTTGTCTATGACACAACTTACATTTTAATTCTCTAAAAATGTAACAGCTATACTGTAAGAACGTCTGTAAACTTGTTTTTACTTTAAAAGTACCCATAACTTTTCCAATTAGCAAACATGAGCCACTGGCAGCTGGAACTTACTTTTTCTTCCATCATATCTGTACTCAGTTTAACGAGTTTCTCAGATATACACAAGGGACACATTAGAGACATTAAAAACTGGAAAGGGTCTCATACAAGATTCAAGGAATCTAAAAATATCCAGCAGAGCAGGAAAACTGACAAGGACCCGGGCAGCACAGGTTATACCTGGTATGACAACTAAAGAAAAACAAGAAGCAACTGAGAAGGAGCATGTTGCCCTTCTGTACCGCCCATCCAGACACAGAACCACCTACAACTCAAGAGACTGACAGGTAGCTATCATTTTTTCCTCTTAGAACATCACCCCTTACGAGAGGAGTCTTTCACAGTAACACCAACGACTGCACTGAGAGGGCCATAAAGCCCACTTTCACGCTAAAACAGTGACCTGAAACCGTGCTCACAGACTATCCATCCAGTGCAAATTACGCAGCCCTCACATTGCTGGTACAAGCCCGCAATGGGCAGGAGTCCTTCTCAGGGATTAGCAGGCTTTTCGCTCCACACATTCCAAAGAATGGGATAGCAGCTACGTATTGGGGAAGATACCCAAACAAGATGGGGGAGGTGGGACAGAGAGGTTTATAGCGTCCATATACTTACAAATACTTGATACAATTTCTGGAGCAAAAAACACCCACCTGAAGAAGGCAAGGGCGTGACCCCCTAACAAGCAGTTATTCCAACTGGAATATGCTTTTGGGCAATGACTTGTGGTGTGACCCATTATTCATTTCACCCCGATGAAACAACTGCTATAGCAAAACCAACACTGGACATGGACGTGGAGTCAGTTCAGTGTGTAAGTCTTGGCAGGGCCAGTAAATTGCTAAGTGACAATGAGCCTGGATTTTCTTTTCTATAAAAAGGGAGTTGGACCAGATGAACTCCAAGGGTCTTTTTAGTTTTAACCCTGCATGACAGTTCAACACCAAATGGAAAACTCTTTTCTTCTACAGCCCCTCCATTTACATAGATTATCTAGTGTATTTTTTATACCACCTATTTGTTTGTAGATGCTGGGGAAGGCCATGGAGAAGAAGGGAGTGAGAGAGAAGGATGTGTGGCAGCATTTTGAGGCATATGGCATGCATACGATGAAGAAGCAGGCATGTCACACACTGGCTGTGAAGCTGCAGCAGACTGTCGAGGCAGTTCTACGTCTCCAACCAGCAATGGCAGGCTAGCAGTGCCTAGGTGATATTGCAAATCCAAAAAGCAGGTGTATGACATACCTTTCATTTAATTGACCTCTGTGTCCCAAGACACATACAGAATGGAGCATATTTTATGATGCTTTCATGGAAAACGTAGTTTCTGGTGTTAAATAGGATGGTGTTGAGGTTGGTTGGGTACACAGAAGTTCCATGTGCTGTACCATGTTTCAGAAAACATTCCCTGGGATCATATATCCTTAACATACCTGACTTGGCCGTATTAAGCATTTCTGCTCTAATAAAGATATCTTTCCAGGGGCTGACCCAGTGGCACAGTGGTTAAATTCACATGTTCCACTTCGGCGACCCGGGGTTTGCTGGTTAGGATCCTGGGTATGCACCTACGCACCACTTGTCAAGCCATGCTGTGGCAGGCATGCCACAGAAAATAGAAGAAGATGGGCACAGATGTTAGCTCAGGGCCAGTCTTCCTCAACAAAAAGAGGAAGATTGGCAACAGATGCTAGCTCAGGGCTAATCTTTCTCCGGAAAAAAAAAAGATGTTTCCTTATTTTTCTCACTAGGAGTACTGACATTCAAAACAAAGAATCAAGGTGGACAGAGCACAGAGTCCTAGACTACAGTTCTGCCCTGGATTCAAAAACAGTTTCTCCATTGGAAAATCTGATGTGCTACTTGCTAAATAATTAAAGAATAGAGGTTATCAACCAGAGAAAAAGGTTCTGTCCACGTTGGGAGTTTAAAAGGCTCTTACATTTTAGCAAGTACTCTAAATTATACATGGTATTGGAAGAGAGAAATATCACTACTGATAAAAAATAACACAAAATCCAAATATTCAAGTATGCTAATTGTGTCAGAGACTGTCAGCTGCCTACCTGAAAATCCCTTCTTCCATTCCAATGATATGTCGGTGGAATTACTGTACGGGATTTATCGAAAGCCTGGGGAAAGGGAGCCAACTCAAAGTGCTCTGTTAGCTCTTCTGCCTTCCCTTTTTTCCTAACCTCCAGCTGGATATGATGACATGAACTCCAGCAGCGAGCTTGGCCTACTTGACAGTGATAGCCATGTGTCAGGAAGCAGAACACCAAGAAAGAAAACCAGCCCTGGACTGCTTCTCTCTAGAATTCTCACATATGAGAAAGAAATAAACTTTCCAATTTAGGCTGCTGTTATTTGGGAGATTTTCTCATATATAATTAGATAGCACATGAATTTATTCAGAGTCTGCTTCCAATCTTAGACATCTAAGCCTATAGATGAAATCTACTTTTTTGAACCAAAATTCCCACTTTATATAAAAATGGCTTTTTTAATTGGACAGTGAAGGGAAAAGATGTCTCAGGTGGTCAATCATTCAATACAAATATTTCGTTAACTAAAAAAAGAATGTTTAAGAGTAAACTCAATTTATTTTTGCTATGTCAATACAGAAATAGATGGTTGAGGAAATCACTGAAGATTCTGACTTCTCAATCTTCTCATTTTATAATGGGGATAATACTGACCTACCTCATGAGCACATGCAGAGGATTAAATAATTAGCAATTGTCAACCAACATGAAAATATAAATTTTAAGAAGCAATAAGACTTTTCATTAAACTATGCTATGCTAGTAATTTCTTCCTTCGCTGGAGAAAATTTACATTTGATAAGCACCAAAGGCTCATAGCATAATAAGAATAAAACTTAAATGGAAAATTAAGTCTGAAGACACTTCATGACATTTTAACAAAAGCATTAAGGCAAAAGATGCTACTATCAAACGTAGTTTCCTGGAGACAGGCTCAATGCGTTTCTGATGAATTAAGACATTTCATGTGGTAGTCCGTACTGGTTATGTTATTTCAGAAGAGTATTCTAAAGTGCTGCCACAACCTAACTACCGTCTCAACAGTTGTTTACAGATTCTACCCTACTTAACTCTTATCAAGCTACTCATAGGACCTAAAGAGGAAATAGATTTCTTTCCTGCTTAGTAACTAACCTCTTGGTTACATTGTCTTGTGCACACCGACAGCACTTTTTACACGCACTGTGCCCTGCTTGAACTCTTGAACAGGCTGAGTGTGCAACTTGCAGTGACACAATGCTACTGCTTATGAAATTATTTTCTGGATGAGATAGCAAAATTTTAACTCAAAGTCTTTTTATCCATCAGCCATTCCCTACTCAGGACGCTCTATCTTGCCTACCATCCCCTCTCCATCCACTTCCAATTCATTTCCTAATGATCTCTCTGGGTGTAGTTCAGCCCTGGTCTCTTCCACAAGGCCTCATCTACCAGCTCCTGCGCACACTTACCACTCTCTTCTTTGAACATTCAGAGAACTTATCACTCACGTCAATAATTCTGGCATTTAATGATATACTGCCATATTCAATATTACCTTCTCAGGTACATGTATTTTGTTCCCCAAGTGCACAATAAGATCTTTTGCAATAGGGTTCATGACTCACATTACTTCGTACCCTCACAATGCATAGCAGAAGATGTGAATATAGTAAAACCTCACTAACATGTATGCATTAATAAGAATGTTGCTTTAACATCTTTAGCACCTGCAAAAATAGTCTACAGTCTTTACGATCATTTGTTGCACAAATGCATTTCTTTAGGCTCTATTCCCCCAGAAAACAAAAGTACGAATCTCCCACATTTAAATGAACTCACTTAGACAAAACGATTTTCCAAATCATTGATCACCTGAATCTCTATTACTGCTAGACCAATTTCATGACACGCATGCCCACTAAAAGCAAAGAAAAAATATTTTTAATTGCACTAAACTAAACTTTATATTTTATAATTTTGAGCTAATTCACAAAACCAGGGAAAATTTCTTTTAAACGTTCTAAAAGATGCATGGGAGAATTCTGTGTCACTAAATAAATAAGCTACGAGTATACCATTTTTCAATGATACCCACAGCACAACTATCTTCTTGTACTTACAGAAGCAAGAGTGCAGTCCAAAAATTTATGTCAAGGCTTTAATTTTTAATCTTCTGTATAGAAGGAACTTAGAATAAAATGTTAAATAGATACAGAGCCTTTCTTCTTTTATCTCAAAATATGATGTTCTCTAGTCTGTATAAATCTAAACATTAAGGTCTTACTAGAATGGTGCTAATCATACTTAATTAAACTAATTCTTATTTTCCCCATTTGCCCCATTCCCCCTAGCATCAATCATACATTATTCTCCTTTGAATTTTAAAAGGGGGAGAATTTACGACTCAATGCCAAATATTAACTCACACTAACTCTTTCAAAACCTCTCAGGATTCTGGAAGACATTCAAATCTGGAATCTGACTCATGTGAGTTATTCTTAAAGGAATCATTACCACCTTTAATAATACTAATAATTAGTTTATGGTGAGCATTCACTGTGCCAAGCACCTTACTAGGATGATACATCTATTATCTCATTTAATCACCACAACCCTATGAGGTAGGCAATATTATTACCTTTTTATGATTGTCCCTACTTTACAGATAAGGAAATTTTAGACTATAAGTTTAAGTAATCTGCCTAAGGCCACACAGCTAGTTTTGGGAGAACTGAGATTTGCATTTTGGTTGGCCAGGTGCCAGAACCCACCCCTCTATCCATTATACTGACATCTCTACTAGTCCCATTAACCACGCAATTCTCTTCACTCATTTTAACATTTTGAAGTTTTGTTAATTCATCTTTCCTTTCAAAGATTGGTAAGAATTAATTACTACTGAATGATTACATTGATTTTTTAAAGCTAATGGAATTTTTAATGAAAATAATACTAACGGAGATGATGGGAAACTGTAAGTCTGAAAACCAGCCATAAAAGCAGCCCGTTAAAATTTACAAAATGGTCACAGATTTCAAAAAATGAAGAGTAAAATTAAATCTTCCCAATCATTTCTTTTTGGGGGCTGAGGGGGTGCTGTTGGGCATAACCAATAATTCCTAAGTAATAAGATTTCCCATAGAGATGGACCTTAGTACACATATATTGTTTTTACAAGAAAAAACCCACTGCTCTAATCCTGTGAGAACAAAGTACTCTTCTTAGCATCCATTTGCTGGATTTCAATAAGGCATTAAACCTTGCATGTCAAAATTCCTCATCATGAAAGAAAAGAACACCAGCCAGCCTTAATGCTTTCATACACCTTGATTTTCAGGGTGTCATTTCCACTTGCTATAACAACCCCAACTACAAGGGGCCTTATATCCAGCAGCCAAAGTTTGACTTGTAACCAACTTGAGATGAGGGGATTCTTCATTACCAAAACGAGGCGCGAAACAAAAGCTGGATCAGAAAGAGTGTTACAAAATATAGGTAAGTTGGGGGAGAAATTTAGGTAATTGACAAAGGGAAAACTAAACCACAAGTCAACAAAATAGGAAGTATCCTAAGTGGCCTAACGTCCCTGTTTGGGTTCTGGCCTACACATACAATTGCTGTTGTAAACAATTCTAGCCAGGAAAGTATCTCAAATTTAACATAGGCAAATGTGGACTCACCATCCTACCTTCCAAACCTGCTCCTTTCTCATTCCCGGAGCAGATGATGGACACCCAATGCACCTGAGGAATTCAGAGACTAGGGGCTGATTCTCAATCTTTTCCTTGTTCTCATGCTCCTCACCTAATCAATCACCAGATCTGCATGATTTCATCTTCAGAATATTTAGTGAGTTTGACCCTCCTCTCCACTCCTATGACCACTGCGCTTCTCTTACTAGCGCAATCACAAGAGTTGCCCATCTGGAATCCCCCCACCCCAACCCCCACGTCTAATTTCTCCTCTAATCTACTCTCCACATGGAGTCCAATCCGAACATGTTATTCCCTGAATAAAACCTTCAACGGCTACCCACTGCCTAAAACAGTAATTATCAAACATTCTTAAACTTCTAAACTCAATATTCAAATGAAATCTTACCTTAATAACTAGTACATAAAACAATTCCAGCCTGGGCTGTTCTGATTGCAGGGCATGGAAGATGCCCACTAACTCAACTCCCTACCTCCATGCTTACCTGGCTGGTATCTGTGAGGTTCCTCAAAACAGCTTGAAAAGCACAGGCCAGAGAATCAAGTTTAAGTTCTTAGGATGGCCTCCCATGGCCAGACCCTACCTTCCCTTCCTGGTTCATTACAGTAACCAGCCTTCAAGATAGCCCCCAGGGATCCCCATCTCCTGGTACTCATGCCTTTGTGTAATTCCCTCTCATATCATACTAGTCTGTATGACCAATAATAGAATATGATGGCAGAAGTTCTGGTATGCCACTACCAAGATTAGGTCATAAAAGCTTTCACCTCTCCCTCTCAAATTACTTGTTTTCAGGAAAGCCAGCTGCCATGTTGTAAGCTACCCTATAGAGAGACCCATGTGGTGAAGATTTGAAGACTCCAGTCAGTAGCCATGTGATTGAGCTTGGAAGTGGATCCTCCAGCCCCACTCAAGTCTTCAGATTAACTGCAGGCCTGGCTAACACCTTGACTGCAACCTCATAAGAGACTCTGCACTACCATCTCCCAAGTAAGCTGCTCCCAGATTCCCAACCTACGGAAACTCTAAGATAACACATGACTGTTGCTTAAGTTAAAAAGTCTTAGGGTAATTTATTACTCAGGAATAGATAATATATTCATATTTCTCACTAATTCCCTCTCTTGGACTTTTTCCTCTAGCTTGAAATTGCCCCAGCAGAAACTATGCTGTTTCATATCTCTCATCTATTCTTCTTTATCTTCTATCTGCCTGAAATGTTCCCCTCCCACCTTTCTTCGCCTAGCTAACTCTTGGTTATCACTAAAGGCATCACGTACTCCAGGAAGACATCCCTGAAGATCCAAGTTGGGCTCAGTGACTCCCTTTCAACCACTTTTCTCTCAGAAGATCCTGGGCCCTGTCTAGGACTTATTGGACAAAAAGTAGGATCTTGATAAATGTTTATTGAACTGAATTGCTGATAAGTGCATAGTAGTATTTGGGAAAACAATCTACTGAGAGACGCTATTCATGTGACTATGTCTGCATGGTCTTAGTGTAGCAAGAAATGGTGACAAACACTTTTCACTACATTAAGCTAAACTGCAGTATCTAATCAGTGTAATAACATTTGTATTAACAAACACTTGTCAGTTTTTAACTGGTGTACCCAGGAAGAAAGCTATCACTATTTAGTTGTTTGGCACCAACTTAATTTCCACCTATGAGTGACCACTAGCAAAAGTTAAGGCAAAGTATGGTCCTTTGCTCTTTGGTAGGTGCTGGGACAAATGAATCGAAAGGGCAAGCAGTCTGGCTGAGGAAAGAAGTAATGGAAGGAGGGAGAAATAAACAGGTGGGGAGGAGGGGCTGTGTTTAGCTGTGCTGTTTGCCATCACTTCAGGCCAAATGACAAACTAGTATCGAAGCTCCAAAAGAAGCTGCACTTAGATTTTCCACAGGCCAGAGAAGGTGTTACTAAGAAATGGTGGAATTTGGAAGATTGTAGCCCATCTCCCAATACACAGAGGTACCTTGGTGGAAAGACAAAAGGAAAACACAAACCAATGGGCAAAGTCTTACAACCTAAAAGATAAAGCCCTAGGAAAGGAAGAAAAGCAAAAGGATGGTGGGGAGGGGAGAATGCTCAATTATAGGGAAAGAATATTTGGAAGAACAGGAGAAACAAAGGAGCAAGTCAAATGTTAGCTCTTAGATAAAATTTTAAATCTTTCCTTTTGAGTGTGTGATAATACATACATAATAGTTAATACAAAATACTAAACCAGATCAGATAGTCACAGAACGTTGCTTTCTGATACCTAGTATAAAACATTGGTGAAATATTGCACATAGAAAATAAAATTACATGTAAGAAATACTAAGTATATAACAGATTTGACAAATTTCTTTTCAAAAAGATTATAAAAGCCTTCTCAATTGTCAACTTGATAATTATGATGCAGAAAATCTGTACAAATTAAACTGTAAGAGTTAAGTTGAAAGGCAATATGAGTAATAAAAATATACACTTTAAATAATTTGTAAATTAAAAGAAAAAATGTTTTCTTCAAACAACAACAAAAATACACCTTAGTGTTTGAATGTATAAGTGTCTTTTCTAACAGATTATTTCTTTTAAATCATTTTAACAATGATCACCTTTTCTGTGGAAAGCCTTATTTTGCAAGAATAGAGATAGGTAAATTGGTAGCCGCTCTTCTTTTTATTTTCTGCATTTGTCCTCAGCTCCTAGTTTACAGAAGATCTGAATATCTGCCCCGTGTTCCAATATCTCCCACATCAGAAACCCAAGAGCTCTAGTGTCATTAAAATGGGCACAAGTCCAAGAAAACCACAGGAGATAGACCAGCCTTCACTGTGTAGATAAACTGACAAGAAAATGCCCATTTCTCAAAACTAAATGGAATTTTTTTCTTGGAAAATAGTTCAGTGGACATACGTACTGTAGGCATCCGAATATTAATTATGCATTTCAAGGTTAAAGTTAATGAAGCTCATCAACCCAATCATCCTTGTCTACATTTTTATTTAGTCACCAGGGGGAGCTCATACTGCTCTGTGGGTAGATAAGTACAAGAGTCAGATTTTTTAAAGGGGGAAAAAATTAAATCAATGTGGCAATAAATATAATTCAAACCTGGTACACAATGTCCATAGGCAAACATATCACACATGCAAAAGAAGAATTAGGTATATATAATTTTTTTTTCTTGTTAAACAAAGAAGTTAGAAAAAACTAAAAGCCATCAATTAGTAGAATCTTGCTGTGCTTAACAGAGGACATACATAAACCCAGTCATTTATGGTTGTCTTTGGTCCTATTAGGGTCTTACTCACGATCCAGATTTCGTACATTTGTCCATTTGTTGTACTGACCCTGTTATTTTCTTGGTTTGAAGTGCTACTACGATTTTACATTCCAACAACTAATCATTTGCTCAAAAATATCCCATATAATTACATTATAATTATACTGAAACAAATGTTTCTTTATCCTTTGCTTCAAATAGCTCCTTCTGTTCCAAATATATTTTTTAGCACTTTTAATGTGTGTTCAAAGAGTTCTACCCAATAATCTACTTAAATTCATTCTACAATTCACCCAGGAGACAGAATCTCTTTAAACTTTGAGAAGCTCCAGTTGGAACAAAGAGGGGAAAAGGGTTCAGAGTTTGTGGAATAATCACCTCTAATCGATCAATTTCCCCTGAAGGTAAAACGGAAAGAAAGGAGGAGTGAAGAGTTCCAGTCCAATTCCTTGAAGTTTAAAGGAACTAAGCCCTGAGGCACAGTGTAGACTGATTCCTGCCTTCCCCTACCAAGGCCTATTAAGAGGTCATAGATCTCTGTGACACTGCTGCCAGTCCCCAAAGACAAGATCCCCAGTCATAGACTTAGCACAAAGAGAAAGGATAAGGAAATAGTCTACTTTTAATAGCAATTCACTACCTTATAAAGGAAGTAGATAGCAGTCACAAGCATCTTAAAAAGGGTAATATAAAAAAAAAATTAAGTGCAGTCATGAAAAAAAGTAAAAATTCAATATCTTAAGTTTTATCATATTGAATGTCATGTTTAAGAATAGGCTATATGTGGCAGAGTCCTGGTGTGCACACGACTGTATCCAAATAGCTAAACATTGGCCTGCTCATAAAACAGACTGAACGGCTGCAGAGGGTCTAAGAAATAGTCGGTCTCTTTTAATTCATCATCCCCACAAAAGAGGCCCCACTGTTTCCACATCCCAAATACAGCCCTTCATTTATAATTTTTACACTTCTCCACAGGGACAAACTGACAGCTTTAATTACCATCGATGACCATCAAGGACACGGTGGAAATTCTTGAAGATATTCTCCCATGGTTTGTGTTCTTGACATTTTATTTACAATTTTTGGCAAATAAATCCTGAAACCACAGAATTAGATGATTATATATTCATTATCAATTATACAACTAAGGCAAAGCCATTTATCTAAAACAGTTGTGGTTCCACAAGACATCCAAAGCTAACATTTTGTTATACACAGACAAATAATGCTAATTTTCTTCTTGAATTCTATTCATTTCAAAATGCTAATTTCAAAAACCTCAAATTAATCAAGGAGCAGGTAATTTGCAAATACAGTTATAGCTAGTACAGGATCTTCTCCACTTAAGTTTTACTTGTAAAAAACAAAGTGAAAGTGCGTACTTATTTTCTATTTTTAGGAAATTTCATCCTTCAGGAACTTTCCATTCATAATCAGTAGCTTTCTTGCAATTCACAAGTTATTAAAGCAGGCTGAGAGTAAAAACACCTAATTTTAAAAGGCACATCAAAAATACAGAGAAATATTTCTTAAATTACTCCTTCAACATTCCAACTGCTTAATTTTAAAAAATTAATACATGTAATAATTCATCATTCATAGTGGGAAAACGTAATTCATCAGTACAGTCCTTTTATAGCTTTCAATTACAATGCCCAAAAGCATTCAAAGAGCACCAAAAAAAAATGGACCTAAAAATGATGATTTCACATCCACGTTTTGGTAGAGAATTTCACAAACAAATATAGCAAAAAGAGAATGGTAGACTAGGTACTAACAGCGAAAGTTCTGCTGTAGCCAAATCAATGTGGAAATATCACAGCTTTTGTAGCTGGTAATAGTTTAACTGTCCCTTCCTTCAAAACCAGAAAAGGAGCTCACTCAGCCAACAGCTCGGAGGTTGGAACCAATTATGGATGATTGCTTCTTCTCTGGTAAATGCATAGAAGAACTTACTCACGTCCCTGCCAGACTAAGAAAATGACACACTCGGCCTCACCACTTTCTCTAAATCTGAGAGGAACAGAAACTGGGTGAGTTGTTTTTCATATGATGAAGTAAGTGGTAGTCAAAAACAGCAGTCTCTGAAATATAGGGTACATATCCTAGGGTAGAGAAGATATTCAGAATATTCAGGAACCAATCAGAACGGACAAGATCCATAAACAGCCTCCAGAAACAAATGAGACCTTCCTGAGAGCAAGAAGATAAGCAGGACCCTTGTCAACCCGGGAGCCCTGGCTTTTCCATTCCCCTCCCGCATCTCAGAACAGAGTAGCTGACCGTGCCTAGTGAAACAGGCTGACGGATCACATTTAATGTTAACTAATCTAATCCACACAAAATCCTCACATTTTGACAACAGATTTTAAAAGTTTTCCACAAGGAAACTGCAGGATTGACAGCTGAGCACAAGTAGTAATCAACAAGAAAATGGCAAGTCTGGCCATTCCACTCCTGTAAAAGCTCTTTATCAGCCACCATATGAAGGAGGGGGAAGAAAGAAACAATTTAATCAGATCTGACCAAAAGTTGGCAAAACAAAACTGAGACTATCAGGAAAGTTCTTTGAAATATGGGCTTATATCCACCACCAATAATGATGAACCTCATCGAGAAGTGTAATAACATATGTTCTCTCTGGTGGCTTTGTGAGACTGCTTTTTTAGCTCTCACAGTCATTAAAATGAATTGTCAAAATAAATGAATCTAGACCAGGACTTCAAAACAACATAAATTTATTTTAAAAACTTGCTTATTTCATCCTCATTTTTCAATTTCTATTTTTGTGAATGCTGTATAATACATGTATCTATGTAATGTATTGACAAATACACATAATAAAGACCCTTACTAATTTTTTTTAATCAAAAAGTTTGGGGGCTGGCCCGGTCGTGCATAGTTAAGTTTGCACATTCGGCTTCGGCAGCCTGGGGTTCGCCGGTTCAGATCCCGGATGCGGACATGGCACCACTTGGCAAGCCATGCTGTGGTAGGCGTCCCACATATAAAGTGGAAGAAGATAGGCACAGATGTTAGCTCAGGGCCAGTCTTCCTCAACAAAAAGAGGAGGAGTGGCAGCAGATGTTAGCTCAGGGCTAATCTTCCTCAAAAAAAAAAAAAAGTTTGGAAACCACTGGCCTAAAAATTAAGAAGCAGGTGGAGAAGGGGCTGGGGAACGGAATTGATGGAGGCCACAAAACTGCACTTTGGGGACTTCTGGGTATTTACAGAATGAATTAGGCTAAAAACTAAAAAAATAGTTTAGATAGGAAACAAGGAATTGATCAAAATGGAGGGAAAGAAGAAAATAAAACATATAGCCTATTAAGCCTAACTGAATATAGAAATAAACAGTTGATATATAAATCATTAATAACAAAGTATGAATAATGAATATAGAAATTAATATAAATATATGTAAGTTATAATGCCTTAAGCCTAATTGATATAAACTAAAAAGTTAAAATATCACATTTATTTCATGTAATTTATTTGAACTAATGATTTGAAAAGGAAGACAGCCAAGAAAAGTTCTAAGAATGGTTTCAATATGCTTCTATGAAAACGATGCTTCATTCCATAAAAAACACTCATTTCCCTTATTTCCATTGCCAATAGAACTAGGTGTTAGGGTACTTGATTGTCGAGTGGAACCAACCAGTCTTTAATTTACCACAACCATGCAACACATGTACAATCACTTTCACTTTTTTAAAAAATTCTTTGGCTAAAAAAAAAAAAAAATCCAGATGTCTAAAAGTCTTCAGTTCAGAAAAATCGACGTGAAGCTTCCAGGAAGTCTCATAAGTTTTAAATCAAATTAAGTGAACCTACTATTTTATACCACGGCATAGCATCCACTCATTGATTCAATTCATTTTCCTCAAAAATGTGAACCTTTACAGTAATAATATTTGTAAAAGAGCCACAAATCTATTAGGGCTTTATAAATCTGACCTACAAACATATTCTCCTAAAGCAGAGCAGCCTTGCTCTCATACATATCTCTGCCTGCTCATCTTACCCACAGCACGGTGGGCCAGAGGGTTAAAAACTAATACCAAGCTATTTAGTTTTTCTCTGCATTTACATCCAGGCAATTCACATTAATGATGTGAAAGAACACTTAGACAATTCAAGTCCACAAATTAGCAGGAGAGAAGAGAAAAATGACTCGGAACAACAAGCATACAGTATTACCAAATGCACTTTACACATTTATCCTGTTAAGTGTAGCTTAGTTTTGATGATTTACAATGCTAGTTCTTACTCAGTTTTGTAAGCATAATAAAGTCTCCGTAATCTCAGCCTTCCCCATAGCACCCTGCTATTAAATCTTTGTTGAGAAGTGTGATGAGACCCCTCTGGCTTCCAGCCCTCCCCACCCCCTGAGGGAATTGGCAAGAAATGATAGGGTTGGTGGATTAGTAAAATGAGAGGTTCTCTGTGCTTTTCCTTCTTTAAATATATATTTTGATAATCTGTCTTCTGCATCAGAGAGTCCCAACAGCATTAGAGTGTTGATTTCCCTCCCTCCCCAGCCTCCAGGAAAGAGAGCCAGGCTGGGGCGAGACAGGTGGTTTCCATCTACTGCTACAACTGAAGAGTGGGATTGCACTTTTTTCTTTCACCTTTCCCCTTATTCCTTCAAGCAGGGATGATACGTAACTTATTTACACATGTTGGATTGTAGACTAGAGGAAAACTGCACCATGAGACAAAGAAAAAAGAACTCATTTTCCTGAGTGCCATCTTGTCCCCTGCTCTCCTGGTTCCTTCCTGGATCGGGCAGGATGCTTGTCCAGAACAGTGCCCACATCCAGAATACCCCTCCCTGCTGGACTCCGTGAATCATGTTTGTGACTCCTAGATCTCTAGGTCCCCTGCCAGATCTACTGTCTGTGAGTTCAGTCTTTCTAGGTTTCTGATACCTACTCAGGAACCGACCCAGGCATACTCGATTGATGAGATGACTTTAAAATCTGGGTCTAGAATTGATCACCTTACTCCATATTTGACCTTCATCTCCTAAGGCCTGGTCTAGTCTGAGTCTGGGCTTACTTGGCAAAACTATACCAGGATTTGAAGACTTCTGAAACAGAGTGAATCACTTTTCATCCAGGCAGACTCTCCAAGGAATGCACCTTACCCTTGGGGATGAAAGCCACCAAAGGAACAGATCTCAAGTTACCAAGAAACTTTCAGTTAAAAGATGGGAAGAATCTCAAGGCAGGGTTCCTACCAGCTCTCCCACAACAGAACTACCCTGAGTAACTCCCACAGGGGTCAGACCATAAAATACCTCAGTTTCCTGTTATTTTGCAAAACAACAAGTTTTAAGATTTCTTTCTCTTCTAATTTTTCTCTATAGTTAACCCTCCATTACACTACTCAGAATTCCCTCTTTCTTCATACAAATCATTTGCCAAAAAGTCCTTAGGCTATGGTCTAGCTGGGTAGGACCAAACACGTAAGTAAAGACTTCAAGATTAATAAAAAGGAAGCCACAGGAGCAAAGAAAACAGTTAAGAAAGCAGCAAGAGACTATAAAATAAAGAGAAAGGAAGAGGAAAAATATGGACAACAAGGAAATTAAGAGTCTGGGGAAAGGATAGGAATCAAAGGAAAATTAGCAAAGATACATGTGGGGCTGGATGAAGTTAAAAGACAAAAAGGAAAAAGAACAAAAGAAAGAGTAAAACTAAGAGGAGAAAAAGAGAACAACTAGAAATATTCTCCTTTGCTAAACTAGCACTTTGTCCAGCAGGGGAAAAATAAAAAAAGAAGCACCAAGAAAAGAATTAACTCAAGCAACAGGAAGCAAAAACTGGAAGAGTGTCACTCCTGACTTACACTAAAAGGTTTTAACCGAGAAGGAAGGTAAAAGCATCATAGTACTTTTTTAATTAAAAATGCTTCCAGTGTCTTTAATCCTTTCCAAATTAGAAAGCAGGGTACTGTAGGCCAACTGAAGGTTCAACTTTAACACCTTCAACAAATGTGAACGATTCCTGATTTTGTTTCCCCCCCTTTTTGCTCTCTCCCTGATCCTCCACTTCTGCTTTTTTTCATCAGTCTACCGGCCTCCCCAAGAAATCATCCTGAACAACAATACACAGGACCAAGGCCCAGCAGACGTACTTTTTCTGAAATGTGTTTCATTAAGTCACAAATAGGGCTCTGTTTTCCTACCTTTGATTAAAATGTTGTGGTATATGAGCACAAACCAGATTCTCTGCTTTTAAGAAAGCTTAAAATCAAAAGAAGCCAAATATTTTATTAGTGTTTGGGGTTTTTTTAAATTATTTTTTTACAAAAAACAGTATTTAACCTACAAATATTATCTTTACCATATGACGTGCTGAAAATCCAGCATTTCCTGCACTGATATTAAAGTTGTTTCATATATAAGAGAATATATATTGTATAATATATGAAGTTGTAAAGGAATACAGTCTTTTCTATTTCATAGAGCTGAGCATAAAGATAACTATATGGCAGAAACTCAATAAAAAGTAAACACTAAATAGAATTTGAAGTTTATTTAAAAATCCATTCTTACCTAAGGTAAGATTTCTTGCTAGTATAGTATATACTGCCCATGTCAGTCAAGTTCCCATGTCGTTACCCTAAAATTAGTGATGAGTAGAGTTTCCTTTAAAGCATCAGGTATTCCTCTGAAAATAGAATCTTACTAAGGGTCTACATTTAATGGGATTTCAAAAAATTATGCATTCTAAGGGAAAAATGCATTAAATGAAGTCAATTAAATGTATATGAGCTAGAAAATGCAAATAAGTCCACAAAGAATACCAATACACACCCAACAGAATGCTAAAATTAAAAAGACTGACAACACAAATGTTAGCAAGGATGCACAACTGGAACTCTCAGAAATTGCTAGTGGGAGGGTAAAATGGTGCAACCACTTTTGGAAAAAAGCTCAGAAGTTTTCCATATAGTTAAACATATCCTACTACCCAACCTCATGACCCAGCAATTCCACTCCTACTTGTTAACTCAAGTGAAATAAAACACATGCCCACAAAAAGACCTATATAGGAAGGTTCACATCAACTTTATTCATAATAACCAAAAACTAAAAACAACCAAAATGTCTACCAATAGGAGAATGGAAAGCAACTTTTGACATATTCATATGATGGAGTACCACTCAGCAATAAAGAAGAACATATTACTCATATACACAACATGAATCAATTTCACAGACTTTATGCTGAACAAAGGAAGCTGGACACAAAAAAAGAGTACATACTGTGTAATTGCACTATCAGAAGTTCTAGAACAGCAAAACTAACTTATGGTTAAAAAACTTAAAAGCTGGTAACTCCTGGTGAAACATTATTGATTGGAAAGGGGTACGAGGGAAATTTCTAGGATGCAGAAAATTATCTACATCTTAAGAAGGATATGGGTCACACGGGTGTATGTATTTTGTCAAAATTCAACAACTGTATCCTTATGATTCATAAAATTCACTATATATAAATGTTACATTAAAAATTATAGCATTAATAATTATAAACAACTATTACCCTAGTTAGTTGGTCTGCTTATCATGATGGTATGAGTAAGCAATTCTGAAACTACTTAATGTATATTCTAGACTCAAGCAAATGAGTAGACATATTGAGGATGAAGGAAACTAGGTTTCTCACTGCTAAAAAAGTTAGTAACAAATATAGAAAGGAAAAAGACTGGGAAGTATCTGAAACGTCAGATTGAATTAGGAGGTATTTCCTAATTCATTTCCTAATTTTGTCTGCTGACAGGGTCTATAATCAATGATACAACTAAAGCAATGAGCACACAAAGTGTCTATGTCTTGGTTTCTAAACACCTTTGTCCTCTTAAAGGAACCAGGACTCCTCGGAAAAAACGCTGATTGCAGGACTGGGACAAGAACATGATGAGCCTGGAGCATCTGTTTGCAGCAGAAACTAAGTAAGACCTTGAATAATCATGGAGACATATTAAACTAACAGGATCCAGTTTGAAAGGACTCCCATTGACTAAATCTTGGGCAATCTGGGCATCAAAATAATCATAGTAGTGAATTATGACCCACTGAATAAAATAAAAATCCAAAAGCCATGGTGATATGAATAAACAAATAAACGAATAAGACAGGAAATTATAGTAGAAGGTCAACTAATAAATACAGAAATTAGGGAGTTAAAATGGATGCTTTATGAGAATGAGGATATTTACATAGTGGCAAAGTATCTTCCCACAAATTACTTATTACTTACAAAGGGAAAACAGTAACTTTACAATGAAGAAAGTTGGTGGACCCAACTTAAACAAGTATTCACCGTTAACATCATCAACACTGGGATAAATCAACATCATGTACTTCCTGATCTGGTGCACTGAGAAGGGCACAACATCACTTTGGTGGTGGAATATCAAAGTGTATAACCTGAATTTAATCATGAGGCAACGTACATGAGACAAACTGAAATGTACATGGGCAGTCCATAAAGTACAGTCATGCTTAATGACAGAGATGCAGTCTAAGAAACGCATCGTTAGGAAATTTCATCATTGTATGAACATTATAGAATATAGTTTCACAAACCTAGATGGTATAGCCTACTACACACCCAGGCTATGGGTGTACTATAGTACTATAGTAATATATATATTACTAATAATATATATATTACTATAGTACTATAGCATGGTACTAGTCTTAGGGGACCACTATCTTATATATGCAGTCCATCGTTGACCAAAATGTTATGTGGCACATGACTGGAACTGGCAGGTTCTCTTCAAAAGTGTTATAATCAAGAAAGACAAAGAAAGACTGAGAGATCATTCCAGGTGAAAGGAGGCAAAAGAGACATGACAATTAAATGTTATATATGATCCTGAACCAAGGATGAGAAAAAAAATCTATATAGGTCATTACTGGGATGACTGTTGAAATTTAAACATTGATTATGGATTAGATAATAGTAATCTACGTTGTTAAATGTGAACTTCTTTGATTTTGATAAGAGTGCTGTGGTCATGTAAGAGAGTGTATTTGTTTAGAAAATACACAGGGTATATTTTAGAGTGGTGTGTTGTCTCTACCCTTTTCTCAAATGATTATAAAAAAAATTGATGAAAGAGAGAGTGAATGATAAAGTAAATGAGGTAAAATGTAAATAATTGGTGAATCAGATAAATAGTAGATGGGAATTACATGTACTATTTTTGCAATTTTCCTGTAAGTTTAGAATTGTATCAAAATAAAAGTTACCAAACACCACAAAAAATATGTACATGGCCAATGTTTATATAAGCTACAACAAGTCCTAAACGTACATTCCAAAAAATGACAACGGGTTTTCTGAACGAAAGAAGATTCTATGGCCTAATAAACTTACTCACTGTAATCCCTTTTTGAAGAGTCACAGTGCACTTTAATAAAGAAGGCTATTTAACTGGATTTAATCCAACATTTCCACAATAATCTGTTCAGGAAACCTGGTTAAAATGGAACACCTATTAAAATCTTACAAAAATATCAATATTCTGTGGAAAACAGTTGGAGAACCACTTGTCTAGTAAATACATTTCTTATACATGGTTAACTAAAGAAAGATTTGTGCTAGGAAAATAGAGAGAGACCTACACACACACACACACACACATATACAGGAGCAGTGTCAGCTTCAAACATTAAGAGAAAAATGACATGAACCTAAAAAAAGGTATCTATCCAAAATGTCCCACCTAGCCTCATATAGTATGCTCTCGTAGGACACATTTTTAAAGAGGGTAGAAATTTGGTAAACTGAGTTTTAGTTTTATTCAGCCATTAAATTGAACTTCACGTGATTCTCAATCTGATCCCTCCCATGAACAGTATAGTAGAGTAGATTCCCTGCCTTAGTGAGGTCCGACTGTGGGCCAGCACAGTGCAAGGATCAGAGAGCACAAAGATGAATAACATACAACTCCCCCCATCCATAGGATTTCAGTCTAATGAGGGGGGGGTGGGAAAGTGAACCACATGCAGTGAGAACTCTGATATTCCAGAACAAGCATTGGACTTTATGAGAACACATAAAGGCAGCTAATCCAGGCAGAGAAAGATCGGGGAAAGTTCCCTTCAGGAGATGACATTTAAGCTAAAATAAGTTAAGATACATGCCAATAATTCATTGCAAAAATACATGTATTTAAAATACATGCTGAAATTCTTTGAAAAAATATTCAAAAGGTTTTTTTAAACTTTATTTTAGCCACCTAATGTTAGTTCTGCACGTACATGGCATCGTGTAGTTAAAAAAAAAATAAGAAAATGAAAATACACCCATTAGTTTTAAAATCCAGGTACAATTCAAAATCTAAGAAGGACTATGACACTGAGTTTGTCGCAAACCACCACCTCAAAATTCCTTCTAAAGCTCTTCTAGACTTACCTAGGTATTGAGTGTAGAAGTACAATAATTAGAAGGGGGTGGGGGGAGGAACAAACTGAAAAAAATCAGAAATAGAACAGTATGAGAAGACAAGAAATGCTAAGTATTGTTTACCTGTCAGCTGACATTGATTAATCTTATGTTCTGTGATATCGCTCAGTGATTCGAACACCTGGAGGCAGCTGTCACAGCTGTGCACAGCTTCGTCTTCCAACTCCTCTCCGTCTTCCGGCCTCTTCTTACCGTCTATTGCCTCTCCATCTTCAGTCTTGTCTTCAAGTTTACAGTTGGGGTCTGAAAGAAAATCAAGTCTCTAAGTACGGGGTTTAAAGACAGGTTCTTTTAAAGTAACGTTTAATCTTCTTGCCACTAAAAACAGACACACGCTTTTCCTGAAGTTGCAATAGGAGGGCTTCCTTGCAGATTTTATTACAGAAGAACCAAAAGTTAGTCTTCCCTAAAATTTTTCAGTTCGTGATGATTGAAGTTTTTCCTTTTCTCCTCCACCATGTAGCCCTCTTTCCATCTCCTTCAAATAATTTGTCCACCTTTAATGTTAACTTGCCACTTTTTTATAGCCTTTTAGGGGTTTTTACTTAAAAGAGAGAGATAAATCACTTTTAAAATTAAACAGTCTCCAATGGAAAGGAGAAAAACACTATGCTTGAGAATTAACTCCTTTTCTGCTAAATATACTCTTTCACGGGAAATTACCAGAATTAGCCGAAAGTCTAGAATAAGCTAAGCTAATTACCATAGGCACGAAATTGACCTTTACGTAGAAACTGGTCAAAACAGTTACCCCATTATTTGTTAGACATCGATAGCAAAATAAGCTCTACCACACAGCAAAACATTCTTACAAACACAAATTCAAGTGTAAGTGTAGTGGTATGTCTCTTGGTTTCAAAATCATCAAAAAATGAAACCAAATATGCAAAGAGCAATTATAAATTATAATCAGGTCAACAACTTGAGTCAGCATTATCAACATTAAGAAGCCCGATAGTGGGAAAACTAAAAATAATTCCATTTTAACCCTAAAAATGATACATACACAAATAGCAAGTGTGTGGGGGGGGGATGCAGAAGAGAGTTACACACATGTAATTTTTAAACTTAGAGCTCAATAAGCACTTTGTGATTATTTATGCTGTACTTTCACTCCCTGTGGACAGGTATCCCCAAACATCCTCATGCCATGCCTCCTCTTGGCAAGAAAGCAAAGGGGGAGAGAATGTGCCTCTTTTGGAGAAATTAGGATAATATAATCTGTGACTTAATTTATGGAACATTAATTTCTAATAGAAAAAGTCCTCCAAAGTCAGATGTACATTTTGTCTCCAAATAGAGGAGTCCATGAAATAGTTATAAAAGAGTTCTATCAAGATACCAAAGAAATATGTAAAGCATTATCTGTAGTTAAATTGTTTTAATATGCCAGGATAAGTACTTGGAATGTTACAATCAAGAATTCCCTGACCCAAAATTAGCCCAAATTTCTTAGAAAAGTCAATAAGGCACCCCACCACCATCCCGTCGTCTGAACGCGCTTTCTGCTACCTTGCATGTAACGGGCTGCTACGAGCCCTCCTTCTACAAGTCACTACGCTCCCTTTCTTTCTGGCAGTTGTTTCAAAGCCTTTCTTCACATCTGCAATAAACTGAACTATATCATCACCCTTCAAATGATTCACATATGCCAAAATCAACTTACATTTCAACATATATCATAATCTCTAGGGTTCATGCAAAAAGCAGAATTCCCATCTCAAAGAGCAAGCAGTCTTGTTTGTTTGCTTTTTAAAAAAAAAAAAAGAATGTAGTGTTTAAGTAAATTGGTAATTGGGTTGATTTGCCATCTGGAAAATTATTATCTCAACACTCTACACAGTGCCCATTTCAATATACTAGAGTTTAGACCGCTCCTTCCTGGGGGAGTAATCACAGGATCTTTTTCGTTTGTCTTGTACTTTGCCCAGCACAGCACCGTGTCCAGGTGAGTGCTTAGTAAATATTATTTAGTGATGACGAGAAGGGAGAGAAGGGGGGGAGAAAAAAGTACATAAAAAAGTCCTTTACTGGTATTTTTTCTGTAAACAGGAACAGACCAGGTACCTGTGAATTAAAAAGCGCCTAGATGCCTACATTTTCCCAAATCGACACTATATGATCCACCACATTTGACTTTGCTGATTTCAAACGTTTCATCCAGACCTACAGACGCAACAAATGAGTAATGCTTTAAAGATCTCCAACAAACTAAAACCAAGCATAAAATACTGCCAAAATAGAGAGTAATTCAGGAAAATAAATAGCAGTCCCAATTATGGCAAACTGGCCCCCACACCATTAAACACTTGTTGGAAGGCAGCAGGCGCACACTGAATACTGTTAGTTGTTTAGCATGAGTTTCCAGTTTCTCATAAAACTGACAGCACTCAGGGAAATGTGGGTGCTAGATCTGAATTTTAATATGATTATTTAAATGCTACACATCAAGTTTGCAGGCCTGTTTGTTTTTAAATAAGGAGACACTCTGAATACTTTAAGTAGTATGCAGAGAAAAATGATAAAAACTCACCTCCCTTATTAGTCAAGAATACGGACACTTTACACGAATCCAGTATCAAAAGTATATCAAACAAATAGGAATGCATGCATGATGCTTTAGCTCTTAAAAGCTAAAGAATGACTGCAGTCCATGCTTCTGACACTATGGCTAGTTATTAAAATGAGGGTCATTTTAAGACTAATAAAAAATATTTTTGCTTCCACTTCTGCATTTACAGATAGAACCCTTCTGGGACTGAAGTCAGTCAAGCTTATTCACTTCTGCTGCAACTTTAGGATGCATGCTCCAGCCAACTGGCGAATTTGTTTTTAGGTCACCACTTAAGAGGGACCCTCTAGGGGGTGGGTGCGATTATAGCCTACGATGCCTTGGCGTAATGAGCGCTGGAATCTCGGTCTCTTTCTTTGCAAGTAGATTTTTTCCAAGCTCCACTTTCATGAAGCATTCTTTCTCGTCCATTGAAAAGATGTGTTAATACATGTTAGGGGTTTCCATTCCTAATGTCACTTGATGTAGGAAGATTTGAGAAAGCTTCCATTGTCAGCCATTCCTTTCCCACAGGTGGCTACACTTCAATAATTGCACATGGCCTTAGTTATGTAGTTTTTATAAAGTCCTTTGAGATCCAATCATAAAAAATAATTGTATTACTCTGCTAGCCATTCAAACCTCTGACTTCAACCTGAGGGGGTTATAAATGCAAGGTCCCTGCCTGTAAGTACTGCCCTGCCCCCAACACCACTGTAAGAAGGACAATTGTTCTTCCAACTCCATTGTTGTGTTCTACACTCACCCAAAGGGCAATATTGTAAATATATGCATACCCCCTGCACTGCAACTATCAACTCTGTCATAGCTGCAGGCACCTCTCTCTGTCCTTTGCCTTAAAGGATGCTCCCAAACATGTTGCCCTAAAGGATGCTCCCATCACAAATGACCTCACCTGCACAGCCAACTTTCCGGCTCATCCTTTCAAAGGGTGCTATGAAGCACTGGACTTATAGTGTTCTGACTTGGATAAAAGGCTTAATTTTGGAACAAAGACACAATTATTATTACAAAAATAAATGGCAGCTTTCTGTTTCCAATTTTGTTGACATTACTTATAAATGGAAATTCTAAAGAAGTATGCTTTTCCCCGTATTGTGTTCCCTGGCAGGTGGTTCTTTCCTTCTTCTCATCTTCCTCTTCATAAGGGTTGTTATTGCTATAACTTGGTTTAATAAAATTACAACTTAGGGGAAAATGAAAAATTGCACTGGCTTAAAAGTGTTGGAGGCAATAAACTCATGGACTTCAATTAATTTCAAGTGTGGGATCAGTTTAAGGCCAACCAGCAGAAATTCTATTCTGTCCATGTAAAAATGAGGTTTCACCACATTTACTTTTTATAACCTATATAAAAGTCAAGTAAAAGTAATGAATATCTAAAAGCCATCTCAGTGGACTGGCAAAGACTATCTGTATTCTTGAAACTCATCTTACATATTTCTCTCTGTGCTACAAGGATCCCATGCCTGATCAAAGCTAAAATGTCAAACCACTGAGAAAACAGCCCAATTTCCAATCCATTTCACTGCCTAGAAACGGACCTCCTTCCAAGCCACTTTTGCATGGAAAAGCACTGGCAAAAGAAAGAAAAACTAAGAGATCATGTGGTTATAATTATTACCAGGCAAGGAATATTTCTGCAGCTCAGTGGTAAAGTAAAACTCTGTCGCTCTCTGCTCCCAATAGTGTCCATCGCAAAACAACTGCCTCATTAAATCTCTGCAGTAAGATTAATATGCCGTAGCTGCACTACATTTATAACTTGGTACTCTATAAAAAGCACATTTAATGGTAAGAGCCAGAGCCTAGATACAAAGTATTACTATAAAAACTTCTGGCAGCAAGTACACAGAGCAGGCCCTCTGTCCTTCTTGCAGGAGATATAAATGAGGCTTTTCCTGGTGAATTCTAAGCATGAAGCCCTACCTTAAAAACCAGAGTTAGTTTTTATGAGAGTGGCAAGAAACACAAGATTCTGAGGATGATGTAAATATGAAATGCAAGAAGATTACTTAACAACTAACATTGGCAAGAGATGAATGAACCCAAAATACTCCACTTATACACACACGCAAACTGAAAACTGGACCATTTCCTAACAGTTTGTTCTCTGGTCATAGCCAGCTTTTCACCAAATTAAACAACCATGGCATGAATTACTCAATCTTAAATCAACCCACACAGTGCCAGTAAGTTCAAGAAACTACCAACTAAAAAATGTGTACTGCCTGAAAAAAAATAAGTTTTGGCTGCATTGTGATGACTATGACCTCCTGGATCTTAATTACCTAAAACTATAAAAAATAAATATTCAAGAAAAAGTGAGCAACACTAAAGTACTAGTGGACTAGGAAAAATACACTGTTTTTGTTACTTTAGAAAGCTGCCTACGTTCTTTCTTCCAAGGATATCTTCTGAAAATGAAAAGAGCATTATAACCCAGTGTCTTATTTTCAGGAACTCTATGATGAATAAGTAAACAAATAATTTATACGAATACGTTCTACACTCAAATCCCACAAATCACTCAAAACAATGCACCTCAAGTTAACAACTACTTTGTGCCAAATAATAATTAATTGTTCAATGCTGTTTTTAAGGTTCACCTGTGGACACACAACTAGCCTTGTAGGGCTGACTGACATGTTTAGAATTTCCGTGCCTAGAAAGAAAATCAGACACTAGCAGTCTAGAGCAAACCATGTCTAACTCGCCCCTACAAGTGTGTTCAAGCCATATTCACTGGCAACAGTGAATATTTGGTTTTGATATTTTTCAACAACAGAGGAAAAGTTACCTTCAGGTGAAGAAGAGTTAACAAGGAGCAGAAAGCCTTCCTAATTTTCAAAAACCAAAAGGCGAGATCATTATTTAGTGCTTTCTGGACTCTAGATACACATTCTAACTTGAAATCCCCTAAGATGAAAACAGATTTAGGGAAAATAAATTGCACACTGTTATAAAATGGCAAGCAAGCCCTAGTGAAGGCAGGAGGCATCGCCAGACCGTGCGGCCGTCTGGCCCACACCCGCCCGCTGGTCTGCTGCCTCATTTTTTTCCTACTGTCAAGAAATGGTAAACAAACAAACAAAACAAAAACAAAGCAACTGGTGGGGCAGCCGAGGATGGGCATTCTGGAACTGTGGCCTCAGCGTGGCAGGGCAGGGATGGAGATCCCAGGCAGAGACCTGGCTGGCACTAACAGGTCCAAAGAGCTCATGTGGTCAGGGATGAAAATGTGCTCTTTTTACTTGTGCTGCAATATTTATTTTCTAACCACTCTATTCTCTGAAAGTCATTAAGTTGTTTAACAGAAAAAAGAAAAAAAACCCAAAAACGTTTTCACAGACTTGTTCTTTCCATTGTCTATAAAATCTTCTCAGTCACAAACGATGATCTCTATATCAAACGAAATCACATAGTTGAAGTTTAGATTTCTGTGGGTTTGCTTGATTGTTCTACAGGTCTATCGCGGTCCTTGAAGACCAAGAGAAATATCACAGATACACTATTATCCAGGAGAACATGAATTTATCACCACTCTTCTATGTACAGTGATATTCCTTCTAGGAGGATGCTGAATGGGAGGAAAGTAGCCTTGGGAGAGGTTAAAAATACACACATACACGTGCACACTTTGAAATCAAACAAAACGTTTTTCCTCTTCCAATCAGAATCCTACCCAAACTTCTTTCTTCTTAGTTTCTCTTTATCTTTAACATGAAATTAAGAAGAAACGCTAAATTTTCCAACATCCATATAAAGAGTATTTAAAACATACTCCTGCCTTAAAGTCATGGAACCTTCAAATTGAATTACTCTGGCTACCTTGTCACACCGCCAGGGAACAAACCTTCATGGAGCACCTCTGCAAGAACAGGCATTTGGCGAAGAGCCTGGAGATGCCAAGTCTAGACCTGGTCCCTGTCTCAAGCAGCCTGCAACCTGCTGCAGTTTCCCAACTGGTGGATTGAAAGTGGGCTCAAGTATTCAAAGACACTCATCCTTTCAGCCCTCAAAGAGGCTTGGGGTGACTGGAAACTACAGGATTGTTACCTGTAACTCCACTTACCCAAGTGTGCCATTTAAAACTTATCATTTTTCTGCGTCTGCCACAACCTGAGGAGGAGTGGCAAGCACTAGTGCAGGGGGAGAGAGAAAGGAGTAAACCAATGATGCCAGAAGTCGGGGTAAGTACTCAGATGGAGGAGCCCACAGCCAAGGTGCACTTCAATCTGATGGGGCAGAGCAGGAAATTTTCATCCAAAGAAGAGCAGCTTGCGCTGGGGGTTTTGAGGTTTTTTTTGTTTTTTTGAGGAAGATTAGCCCTGAGCTAACATTGGTGCCCATCTTCCTCTATTTCATACGTGGGACGCCTGCCACAGCATGGCTTGACAAGCAGTGTGTAGGTCGGCACCCAGGATCCGAACTGGCGAACCCTGGGTCCCTGAAGCAAAAGGCACGAACTCAACTGCCGGCCCCCAGCCTGGGCCAACTTTTAAAGGATGAGTAGTACTGAGGATATGTAGAAAATGGCTCTCCGAACAGGGGAACATATGTAAAGTCACAGATGCATAAAACAACATGAGGCCTCCCAGGAAGTGCAAGTTCTTCTGTGCCATTCAGATGAGGGGTGCTGGGGAGACTGGGAAGAGAGGGGAGCAGGGGCAGAGATGAGGCTGATCGTGAAGGAACCACTCTGAGCTAAATGTTCCAGCATTCACCTCCGTGCTATGAGAAGTCACTGGAGGATTTCAAGGAGAGTGACTGATCTGGTTTACATTTTAGAAAAATGCCCCACTGGTCATTGAGGGAACAGGCTGGAAAGAGTCCAGTCTTGGAAACGGAGACCAGTCTGGAGGCTATGACATACTGTAGGAAAGAAGTGAAGAGACTGCAAACTCAGTCAATGGCAGAAAGGAAGTAAGGGGAGCCGCTACAGAAACACGGTCTAGCCATCTTAGGACTGATTGTGGGCGTAAGAGGGTGGGGAGCCATCTTGGTGACTGCAGACAGCAGGCATGGTGCAGCCACTCCTCAAGATGACCTGGCTGTCTTGGTTTTAAAATGGGTGTATTAATCAAGGCTAATGACTTGCTTTTCTCACTATTTTCATGCTCAGATTTCCTCTTTTTTTCCATAATCCCAATAAAGCCAAAGCTGGAAAGAGACTGGACAGAAATATCAAAATCACACCAGGTAACTTTTTAATCTATTGCAAGAGATTTGCAAGGGCCCTAATGACACTTATTGGGATTTAAAGGGTCTTTGGTGGGACTCCTTTTGCTTTAGTCTTATTTCAAACACATACAAAGCCAAGGAAAAATAAATGCAAAGTTTGACGAGAAACAAAAACAGATATTGATTCTATTATCTCTTTTATTCTCTTTTTAAAAATATCATTAACCATTACTTCAAGTAGTTAACAGGATTCTACATACAGTTCATGATCCTTTCTACAAGACAAATAACACAAGACCATTATTTTCAAAAACATAAAACCCAAATAAACATATTAAAACATTCATTGTAGGGCCAGCCTGGTGGCATAGTGGTTAAGTTTGCGCACTCTGCTTCAGCAGCTCAGGGTTGGTAAGTGCAGATCCTGGATGCAGATCTATGCACTGCTCATCAAGCCATGCTGTGGCAGCATCCCACATACAAAATAGAGGAAGGTCGGCACAGATGTTAGCTGGGATAATCTTCCTTACCAAAAAAAAAAAAAAAATCATTTTAAAGGGTGTAGATTTTTTGCAGAAGAAAATAGTGCAAGAAACCACGAAGAGTGATGACAAGTTCACAGAACAAATATTAGATAGAAACAAGACTAAAATGGGTACACAAACTCAAAATCACCTAACCTAATACATAAAGAAAAAAATTACCTTGCCAAAATTTTTCTAGATGAAGGATTTACAGTGAACTCTCCAATGTCTTTTTGTTGTTACTGTTGCTATTTTGTTCTGTTCTGGGAGGGCTTCTTGGCATACGCCTTTCTTGTGCCAGATTTGAGACTCTTTAGTCTTCCAACTACCCTGATGCCTTCGTGTTCAACACTGCTGGTTAACTGTGAGGGTGCTGTTGATACATCTGAATCTCACATAGTCTCTAACTCCCGACAAAAACAAACAAAACCAACTTCTAAATCCCTATCCTCAACCTTAAACCAAGTCTCAGGAACCCTTTCTTCCATTTTATATAAGAAAAATATTACCTAAAAATATTTTTAATGTCCAGCTATACAGGTACCAATTTCTCTATAGCAAAGTGATTTTAAAATTGCTAAAAATCCACTCTGGAGGCAAACAAATTATTTAAAAATATTCACGTGTAGTCTTCAACACATAATGACCGGATACACTGAAAACTGCTTCTTAGACAGGAGAACTACAATAATAAATGAAACATATTTTTGAATCTAGGATTCAGACATTTGGATATTTGGGAAAGGATCTGGTTATTTCCTCTTTAAATGTAACAAATAAGCATCAGCTGTAGTAGCATAGCCAGGAAGCGTTATTCCACGGCAGCAAAAGAAAATCTGGGACAGAAAGCCTTGGTAGCCCAGACATCATACTTTCTGATACTTCTACCAACAGTTCTTACTTTGGCTATTTTAGATAACAACAATCCAAGTGTCACAATATTTCTGAACTGGACACTTAAAGTTAACTATCGCAACAATTACTGAAACATTAGCTTATGGAGAAAATATTTTGTTTTGGACAAGAAACCCTTGTTTGCTGCAATGTAACAGTACTCATCTTTACATTTTTAGAAGATAAACTCCAACCTCATGTACAAAAGTCAATCCAATATGACCACTCAGTTCCCTTTACTAGGCTTTGCTTTTTGGGGAGTGAGGAGTTCCTCTTCTTAACTGCAATGATCCATTTGAAAGACAGAGACAATTGGATTTGTCTAAAGGTTGTGAATTAAACACAACATTTTGGGTATTTACTATCCCACTAAATGGAACCATATTGTCCAGGAACATGAAAAACTTCGCTTTTTTTCCCTTTTTCCCCTTCAGCAGCTCCAACTGGTTCTCAAAGTGGGGAAAAAATTGTCATTAAAATAAAGTGGATAGGAGGCCAGCCTCTGGCCGAGTGGTTAAGTTCGAGCACTCTGCTGGGCAGCCCAGGGTTTCGCCGGTTCGGATCCTGGGTACGAACATGGCACTGCTTATCAGGCCATGCTCAGGTGGTGTCCCACATGCCACAACTAGAAGGACCCACAACTAATATATACAACTATATACTGGCGGGCTTTGAGGAGAAGAAGAAGAAGAAGGAAAAAAGATTGGCAACACTTGTTAGCTCAGGTGCCAATCTTTAAAAAATAAATAACTAAATAAAAAATAAAGTGGATTGGGCGGGCCCAGTGGCACAGAGGTCAAGTTCATGCACTCTGCTTCGGCAGCCCAGGGTTTGCCGGTTCAGATCCCAGGCGGGGACCTATGTACTGCTTATTAAGCCATGCTGTGGCAGGTCTCCCACATATAAAATAAAGGAAGATGGGCACAGAAGTTAGCTCAGGGCTAATCTTCCTCAAAAAAAAGTAAATAAACAAAGTGTAAAATATTTGAAAACAAATTTTTAAAAAATTTTTCTTTTCTTTCCTAGCAGGCACACAAATAAGTGGAAGGCTCCTGATTCTAAGAAAATATCCCATTCAGGAAGATAAGAAAGCAGTTTCTAAACTACTGCTTTGGTAACATGATGGCTCGGCAAGAAAAGAAGGAAAGAAAAATTCCTATAAAATAAGGTGCATGTTTGTTGAAAGATCAGAGTAAAAAGTGAGGCTGTGATTTATGACTTATGAGCTATTATAAAATACAAGAAAATTTATGTATAATTGAAAAAAAAGAAATTCACTTTGTTCTTCTCTAGTTGGGCTAATAAATTTAAAAATACACGCAACTCTAAATGTCTAAGGTTCCTTCAGGCTGATAAACAAAATAAGAAAAGCCACACGACCAAAAATAAACTATAAAAATAGATCATTATTGATTTAGTACCATTTCTGAAACACTTTCCTTAAGGAATTTGAAACAAAGGAAATATAAGAGCATCAATTTTTAACTTTTTAACTGCACTTTTCATTTCCTAGAACACAATTCCTTGTTTCCATATAAGTTTAATTACTGTTTTTCTTTAGATTTAGCTCAATCTCTCAAAAAATCAGGTTTTAAAAATACACCTTTTCCTACAGAATGACAACCTTGCCAAACGTACATTCAATCTGCATGTATCTGCAGACCAGTAATAAAGACACCAGTGCCATTAGCATAATCAATACACAATTTACAGAGCTATCCAGATAGAACTGAAGGTGAACGCGTATGCCATTATCTTAGTAACTATAAATTAATAGTCGCTTGTGGAAATATGTCCTCACTTACATTGCTTCAATCCTGACTCGTCAAGATAATGTGAGTATATATGAAATATTTTTATAGTATGTTATATATAAACATATTTTAAATGATGACGTATTATCAGATAATCTCCAAATATGCACAAGGTAAAATCAACTAAATCATTCACATATAGGGGATAATGGCTAATAAATAAATAACCATATTTAATCATTTTGCTTTTTTACCACGTGATTTAATAAGCAGAAAAAATATGGATATACACATATATAACATTCAGAAACAATTTTCAGTGAAGATAAGTAGGGGAGGAGTATGTTCTCAGATGGTGAGTCAGAAGGTCTCACTCTATTTTCTTAAAGAAACTAATCTGGTCAATTCTTCTACTTGCTGCTTGTAATTTTTAAAAATCCAATCCTTCAATATTTTATATTTAGCCAACACTACAAAAGAAGTACATGCTGTCTCTGAAATACCATCTATAAGGCATCAGAATTGCAGCCATTTTTTTCAAGAACTGTGATGGGTTGTGCCCAACTCCCTCCACAGATGACAACAGGTGTGTCCACCTCATCACAGCAAGAAAGAAAATTTGTATGAAAAAGTGATATATTTCAAATGAAAGAAAATAGACCTTGCTTCAGGATGGGTACCTCCCAGTGGGAAATATGAACTTGTTTTTCCCTTAGCTTCTCCACACAGCGTATTTACAACAGCCAATGCGGCATGATTACCAGGAGGCTATCCAGCCCAAAGTTAGATTCACTGCTATAATTTTGCAGGCACAACCATCACTCACTTTTTCTATAACTCAAACTGGTTGGCTCTGTCCTAGCATATCTCCTGATCTTGAGTGAGAGCATCCAGAACACCTTTGAAAGTCTACTCAACCTGTAAGGGGGTATTTTTGCTGAGATCTCGCCAGCAATGGGAAAACACTCCTGGGTCCCTCATTCCAACACCCCACCACCTTCTCCTCCAAAGGAGCTCTCAGATCAGCTTTCTGAGGCATGCAATTCTTCTATCAGAAGTCAAAGCCTTTAGTCACACAATTAGGGATTTATCAGGTTTCCACTGCTTTCAATTCTCTCCCAGGTGTAACTGACTAATATATTTTTTCTTGTAGAAGTAACTTTCTCGGGGCGGGGGATTGGGGAGGAAACTGAGACCTAAATGTTTAAAGCAAAACGGAACACCAGAGGAGAGATGTGGTGGCCAGAAGATTAATTATTCCCACCTCTTGATTTGGTTTAAGATTGGCCCTGGCTGCTTCTATTTGAAAGTTATGAGATTAAAGACTACCCATTTTCAGGTCAGGAAATCTACATTCTTTTTCTACTTCAGCCATGCTAATGGGATGAGACCAATGTCTGTGCCTCAGTCTCCTCATCTATAAAATGAGGATAATGATAGCTGATACAAGATTCACTTAAGATCAAATGAAATAGATATACGGCCCTTTGGAAACATTAAATAGGTGCCCAGATGCACAGTATTTGCCTAAACAGTGAGCTCACCTGTCCTTCAGCTCCCTTACCCACCTTTTATTGTAGAGAATGGTTACTCAAAGTTGAATATAAAACCTTACACAGTTGTTCCCAGGCTTCCTTCAGAAGGGGAACTATTTTCTGCTCTACACAAAGTTGCAAGGCAACCCCGGAACTGTGTCATGCCTCAGGACTGTGCAGAAAAGGGGGACATAAAGAGGATAAAACGTGCGTGCTTCCTCAGCTTCCCCACGAACTTCATCCATAAGAAAAAGCTGTTACTAGTTCGTAACTTGCTAACAGCCAGACAGCTGTTAAGCATCTTAGTTTGTCACCTGATCCAACAATCCTGTGAAGTACATTCTCATCATATTTCGGGTAAGAAAACTGAGGCTTAGAAAGGTTCAGTAACACTCAGAATTCAAGCACAGGTCCATGAGGCACTGGGTCCCTCAGGTCAACTCACTGGGACATGCCGATTGTGCACACACGACCAGAAGCCTGAGACCCTGACAGCTAAAACTAGAATAAGGAAGGTGACTAACAGAGCAGTGGGTCCAGGATTCAGGCTTTTATCAAGAGTCTGAGCAGGGTGGGAAAGCCACTCATCCTTCCATAGTCTAGAATGTGTATAGCCATGAAAGGGAATTCCTAGAATCAGAAATCAGACTGAGACTCTCCTCCCAGTTATGTCACAAAGTCATGGTGTGACTTAGAACGGGGCACTAAAGCTTTTTCGGTCTTGGAGACGATGAACACCGATGGCGTGCTCTAGTCCCTTGCCCCCCTCAGAACGTTCTTCGTCACGTGCTCTACAGCACTTATTCCCTGACAAGATTTCTAGGCCCAGCTATGGCCACCCATCAGGAAACTAAACTACCACCCTAGCTCAAGACACTAGTCCCCACTTATCCGTGGTTTCGCTTTCCACAGTTTCAGTTACCAGCAGTCAACAGTAGTCTGAAAATATTAAATGGAAAATTCCAGAAATAATTCATAAGTTTTAAATTGGGCGCCTTTCCGAGTAGCCTGATGAAGTCTCGCGATGTTCCTGGTGCGTCCTGCCTGGGACTTGACTCACCTCTTTGCTAGATCCCCAACCATCCGACCTTGTCTGATCCTGACACCCAACCATCCACATCGTCATGGCTCCACGACCCTCCTTCTGAGTAGCTTCAGGAGGTCAATAGTAGCCTGATGCCACATCACCACGGCCACATCATTCCCCTCAGTTCATCTCATCACAAGCAGAGTATCATCTCACATCTCCACAGGAAGGGTGAGTGCCTACAACATAGATATTTTGAGAGAGACTACGTTCTCGTAACTTTCATTATAGTATATCATTATATTTTATTATTAGTTATTATTGTTAATCTCTTATTGTGCTTGATTTATAAATTAAACTTTATCAGGGGTATCTATACATAGGAAAAAACAGTATATATAAGGTTCGGTATTATCTGTGGTTTCAAGCAGCCACTGGGGTTCTTGGAACGTATTCCTCCGCGGATAAGGAGGGACTACTATATACCCTTTCTAAAGTGTCTTCCAGAATATCTATTTTAAATGATCTTGAAGTGGAATTTCTTTTGTCACTTACCATTATTTAAGGATATTCCATTCATTAAAAGTGGCCTCACACAATCCTCTTGACTCTCTCCACTCTGATTTTCATTACTATTTCTTTCACTTCATTTAGCATTAAGGTTGAAGGAAAAAGTATAAATGGATATTTGAAAGTCATCTGATTGGATATATTAAGGTTTTAGACTTTGTCCGTATAGAAAGACAACTTTATGACAGTTATAATTTAGTTAAAATAGAAAGAGATGGTAGTGTCTACACAGAGTATGACCAGACAAATGAGTGCTGAGGTCAACCAGCGGGCAATGACGGAGGCTGAGTTTCTAAAGCCCGAAGGGACAGCGAGAGCCCAGCAATCTGGGAGTGGGAACTGGGTGATTTCAGGAATTAAATAGAGAGAGTAGGACTGGGGACTGAATGGGCAAGGGAAGATAAGGGGAAATAAAAATATAGCAAACTGAACAGTTAGGATTTACTGCAGAAAAGAATGGAGAAGAAATTAAGAGGAAAGAAATTTCAGACAATCTGCCCCAAAATAAGTCTTCACATAAAATTAAAGCAGCAGCTGGACAAGCCAGACAGACTGGCAGTTAATAGCCAGTCAGCCGACATGTTCCTGTAGTTTCTTGCCATCTTCACACTCCATACTCACTCGTGCTTCTAGACAACACAGAATTCCTCTCTGAAGCCTAAAATAAAACGCTTCTAGATAAATTTACTGGCGAATACGGCAATATAGAAAATCATTCCCTTGTTTGGCTAATTCCTTTGTAAACCCAAGCCCAGATTTACCTTTTTAATTTAAGGATCATTAATAAATCTACTATGATTAAACCTTCATAATGATATGTGAATTATTTGTCTCTAGTTCCTCTCCCAAGAACAATTAGCCTACCTTTGCAAATTAGCATTGGCCCTTCTGCAAAGAACCTCAAAGACACAGACCTGACTTACCAAAAAGATGGCAGAGGCTCTAAAATTAATTAGCTCCACTTTATGTTTCCATTATCTTTTAATTGGAATTTCTGCAGGAATTTTTCTTTCAGAACTCTCCTACCTTGGCAAAGCAAAGTGGAGCTGGGAATCAAGCACCACCTTGGCCAGCGGGAAGGGGCTGGCTGTGGTGGGCTGAACCCAGCAAAGATGTCCACAAAGAATCTACCCAAGACAGGTCTCTGAAAGGGCTGAGCCCAACCCCACAGGTACCTGGAAATCCTCACTCCTGAACCATAGCAAAGAGGAATTTTCTAGAATAGAAGAGTTGTATACCATTGAGATGAAGAGTTTCCCCACAAAAGTGAGAAAACCTTTGAGAGTAAGAGTAAGAAACATTTACTAGGTACTTCCTATCTGCCAGATACTATTCTAAGAACTTACATGATTTAACTCTCAATTCTCACAACAACCCTATGAATTAGGTTTTATTAGTACCCTCACTTACAGATACAGAATCTATAGTGAAAAGTGATTTAGTAACTTGCCCAAGGTCAACCAGATTAGAATTTCAACCCAGGGAGTCTGGTTTAAGACCCATGCTCTTAACCACCATACTATATTGACCCATCTACTAAATGTTTGCTAAGTACCCACTGTATTTCCCGAAATACCCTTAGGAGCTGGGGACATGGGGGTTGAGGGGGACAGACAAGGCCCCTCAGCCAATGTAATGGGAAAGACAGAACTAAAAGAATGATTAGGAAAAAAATCTTTCTATATCATACACATAAGTTATAAGGCAAAGCACTGACAAAACTGAAAATAAGAATTTTAAACTTCTCTATGGGAAAAGAAAAAAAACCTACCACCCACAAAGTCAAAAGACAAACTGGGGGAAATATCTGCAACCCTAAGTCAGAGAAAGGACTAATTTTCTTAATAAGATGAGCTGCTCTTTCAAACCAAAAGATAAAAGAGCTAAGGAAATAAAAAGGCAATTCACAGAAAAATAAACACAAATGGTGTATAAACATATGAAAAGATGCTCATAATTATAGAAATGCTAATTAAAATGTCAATGAAATACTAGTTTGTTTGTTTGTTTCACAAGCCACATTAGTAAAGATAAAGTATTTAAACACAGGCACACTCTAACCCCGCTGCTAACAGCAGTGTGAATTGGCATTACCTCTGCGGAGGGGACTCTGGCAAGATCTATCAAAATGTTAAATGCACATTCCCTTTACCCAGCAATTCCATTTTTAGGAACTTACCCCATATATTTAATCATACATGCCAGCCAGGACGTGTGTATGCTCACTGAAGCAACATTTGTAAATAGTAAAATAAATAAATAAGTAAATAAATAGAAACAACCTGATAGCCACCAGTGGGGGAAGGGTGAAATAACTGACAGAACACCCTACAATGGATAGTGTCAAGTTGTTGGAATAAAGGGGAGTGGTCCTAGGTTTTGCTATGGAGGGATTTCTAGGAGATATATTTAGGGAGGACAATAGAGAGAGCTCCCATTTTTGTTTGGGAAAAAAAGATACCCAAAATACCCACATATATACATTGGCATTCGACAATGGTCCAGTTCGCTGCCTGAGGACATTGCCACTAGAATCCTCATCCTCTCTAAATAACTGTGGAACAGATATTTAAAGAACAGTTGGAAGGGGCAACACATTATTAGCCTGTCCAGGGTGTCAATGCATGTCACTCAGACTTGCTTAGAGAATTATGAGGATGGCGGTAAGAGTTGGATATGTGTAGCTTCAAACATCCTCTCGTAGACTATTTTGTGGGACTTTATGAATACCATCATGAATAGAGACAACAGAAAATGTCTAAAGAATGTGAGTTGAAACGCGAAAAAAAGAAAAGTGTTGGTAGGTGGATTACTGTTTTTATAATTTTCCACAGTTTTTCTATATAAGTTTTTAATTAAAAGAACACACTAATGGATTGTTGATGCATTGTCATATTCTAATATTTACTAAGCTCCTTGATGTGGAAATTGTCCTAATAATTTGCCAAGATCATAAACAGAAATATATTACATGATTTGTATATATTTTCGTAAATATACATAAGGCGAATTGGAGAGGAAGGTTGTTAAATTGTCTTATGATACCAAAATGAGTAAGTTTATCCAGCATTTAGACAGCCTTATAGGAATTAAAAGAAATTCAGATATTTTTTATAATAAATAGACTTAAGTGATGAAAAACTCAATGGATATAGTTAGAGAAATCTGCTTATAGTGGGAAAACCAGGCCTGTGACAAGGCCTATGAACAAAGAATGGCCAGAACTTGTACACAAGTTAGCCAAGTGCAAATAATAAAAAGAGATACCACTTGTATAAATTGAAAGTACACTACTTAGCTGCAAAACTAAGTATGTTTGGAGTTAAACAACGTTATAAGGGACACAAAGATTCATTTAAATATGTCTTCATAAACTGTTAGCTCCATGAAACCCATGAAGCAGTTGGATCTGACTTGTTCCTTGCTGAATCCTTGGCACCTGACACATAACTGATGCTCAGTAAAACTTCCTATAGAATGCATGACCATGTTCAACAGTTTTCATTCAAAAACATATTAAACTTCAGATTTGGTTTGAAAGTGCTTCCTTGAGGATCCTTCCCTGACCTCATTGCTATCTCTGTGAAATGTTCTCATAACTCCCAGTAATTTCCCTTCTCATGATTGCAAACTACTAATATCTATTTAATTGTTCGTTTAATGTGTTTCCACTGCTTGGTTGTAGCTGCACAAGAACACAGACCATATCTGTCTCCTTCATAGCATCCCCAAGTCCTTGCACTCCTAGAGTGGTAAATGATGGATGTGCAGTAAATATTTGTTGGTTAAACAAAGACTGAATTAATGCATGTGTTTGTGTATTTGTATGTTTATTTCCCATCTAGTTTAGGCTGTGGGGATTCAAAGAAAAGGAAGAGAGAACCCTGCTCTCAAAGGACTTATCCACAAACCTGAAAACCAACTTAGTGCCATAGTTTCTATGGTATATGGGGTATAGAGGGAATAATAAAGTGAAGTCATTTTACTCAGGTAGGTGAGAAAAAGCCTCACAGAAGATGTGACATGAGTCTTAAGAAATGAAAACAACCTTCAAGCCTTTATTATTGTACAAAACCCACAAGAATCCACAATATAAGCCTACAGGAGGCTCAAAGCGAAGCTGTGAAAATCATTAAAGGTTTGAGACATGCTGCTATAAGAAGATGGTACCAACATTTGGGCAAGTGGATGAACATGAATTGAAGATGACTAGCCAACATAAGTCAAATAAAATTAAAATGCTGTCCTTAAAGCAACACACTTTGACCTTGGCTCAAACATTTATACTGCTGCAGGTTCATACCCATCCCACGGCAAACATCCACCTGAGACCCAGGCAAATGTAGAGTTGGTCACACACTCATATAAACACACAGTTTCTAGTCCAAAACAGCTACTGCTATTAGGGCCAATCCCAGTGAGATATGACAAACCCCTAGAGAGGTGGATTGGTCACTGGCCCAGAGCTCTCATCTACAAGCTGCAAACTGCTCTTATGGAAATTCCAGAACTTGGATGGAATCAGATTCCTTATAAAGGCCCTGAGAATGGTTCAGTGTGTAATATTTGTGTCCTTCTATATTAACTCCCTAAATAGGGAGCCTGGACAAGAAATAATCGTGGACGATAAGACCATCTAAACTCTGTTATTTGATTTTCTTCCATCAGTTACAACTCAATCAAGTTCACAATTTTAAAAGCATGCCTGCCCTATGAATATGAATTATTGATCAACTTGCAAGAATTACAATTTCTCAATATGAGAATTCTATAATGTTAGAGGTAGAAGGGGACTCAGAAGTCATCAACACATTCATTTGGTAAGAAATAAAATGATTTTGGTTCCACAGAAGTTTACTGAGCACTTAGTAGAAGTCAGGCACCTGGCTAAGCACGCTCCTCTTCTGAGGGACACAGAGGCAAAGACAGAGCTAGGAAGCCATCCCATGGGTCTGCCGGCCCATCACACTCATACTAGGTTTTAAATATGCAAATCAGCAAGTATAAAAAACAGTTACATTTAACGGGAGCTATAAAATGGTGTTATTATCTTGTAATGGTTTTATTTTGAAGATTAAAAATTTGGTATAATGATGCAATACTTATGTAAATGACCTATATGATTTTGGAGGAGGCAAAAGGGATTTCATGTTGATCATCTTTTTCTTCGGTCAGTTACACTCCACCATCACCATTCATTCATTCAGCATTCACATCTTTGAATATGAAGACCATCAAGACACCCAGTATCATTATCCCTAAATTGTCTTCTGCTTAAAATCTATGATTCTGTAGAAGTCTATTTCAAAGCATTCACCTATCTCCCAGGGGAAAAATAATCAAACCTGTGCTGTGGACTTTGCAATACCAACTTGTTTCATTCCTTAGTGTTCTATTCCTGAATAGCTAATGGAATGAATTCCTCATGACTTGTTTCACTTCAGTTTTATATAGCAGGGATTCTAACTGAAGTTTAGTGTTGCTGTTTTTTAATATTAATATCATACACATTCCCCAAGAGCATCCCAATACGTTAAAAGATGCCATAAGTTCTTTTCAAATTTTTAAAAATTAACTTTAATATCACACAATTAACTTTCAGAAATGTCATCTAGATCTTTAAGGAAGGGCAAAATATATTGCAAAATCAGTGTCCTAAATCCAAATGAGTTGGAAATAAATATTCTCTATATTGTATTTAGTGCTTTCAGTCCAAGTGAGTCTATTTATGTTTTAATTATAAGAGAAAACATAGTTCACCACTCTTAAAAAGTACAGCTCACCAAATTTTTGGTGCCAAAAATATTTTTGGTGAAACTCATTTTATCTAACTTTTTTAACTGATTCAACTTGGTGAACAAGCGACTATACCATATACACCTATCTCCTTCTCACCGCCTGCATAGCTTCCTTCCCCAAATTAAATGCAATTACCAATTTAAAATCTCCTCTAGTTTTCTAGACCTTAAACTTCACAAGAGCAGGCCTTATGTCTGTTTGGTTCACAAGTGAATTCTCAGAATTCAGTGCCTGGGACAAAATAAGCACTCAAAAAACGCCAAAACATTGTTAAATGATGAAATGAGCCCCTCATTTTACAGACAGGAAATCCGAATCCTAGAAAATAGAGGGTAAGTGGCTTGCAAAAAATGCAGACAGCAAATCAGAGCTCGGCCCTGTGCCCTTTCCACTCTCCAGCCATCTCCCTACCAGCACTAATATCCAAGTCACAATACTGATGACCATAACTAACTGTTTCTGTTTTTATTTTCAATTCTTTCCAGGAATTAATATGCATTCCCTTGAGTCCACAATTCTTTTTAACCCTTGCCTGCTGTCCACAAAAATTGCATCTAACTTCGCATATTGCACACTAACAACCCCAAACCATCCTACGTAATACATACAGAAACTTCAGACTCCATACATCAGCTAATGAAGAAAACATTCAAACCAACTCCACCACCCATATAACACCACCTTCCAGCTAATAGTTCTGTTTTGGCTTCACTGGTACTTGGTAGAGTGATGTTTATGAATACTTAATTGCTTTTTCTTAATGTATAAAAATAAGAAAAGACAAAAGTGTGATACTAGTGATGGAAAGCACACATCTAATAAACTTGAAAGAACCAAGACAAGCTAAATCATTAGGAATGCTGAAAGCAATTACGGTTTAGTCGTTTAGTCTTATTCACACACTTACTAGACCTAATCTGGTTCTATTGTGAAGGAGTAAAATAACATTAAAGAACATGTGTGAAATGCTAGAAATAGTTTCCGAAAGTCAATATGTAGTTGAAAACACTGTAATATATTTTAGATTTCTGGTCACAGCACACCCCTGTAGTATGACAATTTACCATTCACCTTATGGACTCTTCAACTCTCCACAGCTTTTCACAAACGTATTCTGTATGAATATGTGGGGCTGTCTGTACTCGAGAACGAGAGCTGTGTGTCCTCTTCATTCCTGTCAGGTAAATAAGTCTCATCTCACAGGACACCAATGGGTAAGAAATTTTGGAAAAAGCCAATCATGAGAAAGAAAGGAGAAGGTAATAAAAATAGTGAAATAATGACACTCAATGGTAAAGTGATTTTAATTTCTAAAAGGATATTATATTTCTTACAATGATACCAATTTTTATTAGGCAAAATCCAATTCAATCCCATTTTTTCCTTAAAGAGTGATTAACACATAGGAATTTGCTAAAGAAAATGTATTTTCTATAGAACATTGGAGTATGTTTGTGTGTGCATAGTACTCACATGTATATCCCATACCGGGTTGTGCTAACTGAAGCGCTGAAACCTTTTGGTTTCGCATATACAAAAAAAAAAATTGTAAGCAAAATATAATTCCAACAAACTACACGATTATAAAAATGAATATTCTGAATGTCAGTCACTTGACCATATTCAATATTTGGCTTGAGAGAGCCATGCTCCAGCATGAAGAGTATATGCTTTCCAAACCAAGTCATCTTCATTTGAAAACAAGACTTAAAATGCTCAACACATACACACATGCAACTGATTTATATATATTTCTTTCTTTTCAGAATTTTTCAAAGCATTTACTATCCCATGAAATTAAAATATATGGTGTCCAACAATAATAATTTTTAAATGTGTGCACTTATTTTTTTCATCTTCTAAGAAAGAGGAGTTTCTAGACAGTCATATTTGAATCTGGATTTTTTTAATGACCAAATTGTAAACCTGTGCAATCAGACATCTACAGTAGAAATGCCAACGGTAGTGTGTGCTGCCATAGTAATGACACCCCCAAGATCAACCCAGTGCTCGTAGCTGTGGCAGGGTCCCCAGGCAGCTGGATAACTGTGGCTTGATCATTATCCCTGCTAAAACTGAAGCTACTGAAGTTTTAGAGAATTCGTATCTTACTGAATTTCTTTCATCTCTAATAATTACTAAACTGGCATAATTACTTATACTAGAGGTGGAATGTGATGCATGTTAAAAGCCCAAGCTGCCTAAAATTAAAGTTTAAAAAAAAAGCCACGATTCTACTTAGTTTTCAAAGATTTATCTTGTGTCAGGCTTTTATGCCAAGAGTTGCATAATTATTTAAACCATTTAAAAGCTTTCCTTACACTATTTGATTAATACTATAACAGAGCTATTTAAATTTACTAATGTTAACTTTAATGTTTAAGTTTTAATTGCTTTGTAATAACATTGTTGCAGAACGTATTTTAAATCAGAGAAGTACACTTTCATTACAACAAGCAAGGTATATGCGGTCCTGGCTAGTGTACCATGTAATCCCCAAACAAAAAACAGGAACATATTTCAGATTTAATTGAAATGGGATTAGAAAGTTGCATGCATCCCCCCCACAGAACTGACTTTAACCTTTGACAGCACAATGGGAGTCAATGGAGAAAAAAATTGAATACATCTGGGAAAATACTTAACCAGAGGTTTGATTTAGAATATCAGCCTTTGTATCAAAATCTCATTCAATTCAAAAGCATTCTGTAACATATTACCTCACGACAATATTTACATTTTTAACAATCCATACGGCTCCTAAAATATGATGCAAGCGTTTCAAGTCTTAAAATAATTTTTCTCTCTTAAAAATAACTAAAAACTCAACCTGGTGTCTATTAAATCCAGCCATAAAGAATGTATGCTATGGCAACAGAATTAATGACATTAAACCAGCAATGTGAATTCTGTCAGATGAATTAATAAAACACAGTAATAGAAAAAACAGACCTTTCATAAAATTCTTAATTGATTTTGGTAGAATTGTTCTTTTCTACCATCAAAACCTCTTTCTCCTCATCGCATGGCTCTACATCAAAATGAAAACTCAAGCAACTATACTTGATATTACATTTCAACTTATGTCAACAAGTATTTTACTAGAATTTACCAGACTAGCCAATTCTCACAAACAGACTTCCTTTAAAAATAAAAGGAGGGGAGTAAAAACGTTCCTACAAATACACTGCAAGACTTGCAATGACCCAAATAAGCAAGCAAAATGAACTTAGTATAATTACTTGAAGCAAAAAGTTGAAAAATTCTATCATCACTCTTAGGTGTCACTGCCGTCAATAACTACAATGGATTTAAAGGGATATGGGAATACTCTGGCAAAACAAAAAAGAAAAATTATTAACAGCTTGCTTTATAAACTGCTAATCTCAAACCCCTTTGTAATTTCATTTTTACATGTATGCTTTTATGTGCAATATCCTATTTTTTGCCCCTTTTTGGCTGGAGGAATAAAAGCCAACAATTCACTCATGCATCAAACAGATGTTTTTGTTTTTAAGGCCAAGTGGAATCTTATGAATTTCTGTGCCCTCCCTTTAAGAAGATGCTGCCAGAACAGCTGAAATCGTGAAACCGGCGTTTTGGAAAAGACTCACTGGACCATCAGTTCTGGAACTTTGACTAGCACCCGTGGGATTCTTGCCAACTGTAATTGCTGTTTTTGTTTATGTCGGATTGTCTACTGATTGGACTATAATCAATTTAATGACTTCAACATCTAGTCAGTATAATTTAGAGGTGGTAGAGGGAAGAAACAGTCACCGCTTGATAGATGAATAGAAGGATAACTGCTGAAGGGGCTGTGGATGTCAAACCCTGAGCTTCTGCAGGGTCTCCAATAATCAGGCTTTTCAGCATCCAAATCCAAAAGCAAAAGCACATATAGCCAGGTGCCACACAATGAGTAGAGCGTTTTGCCCTTACAATCATGAAAAAAAAAAATGTATACATATACAGATATATAGGTATCTTAGTATTTCTTTAAAAACTACCTTAGGTTAAAATCTAGGTATTAAAAAAGGCATCATGCTTAACTTATCTAAAAATAATTTTGAGGCAAGATCTATACTGTAAGTTTTAATTAAAAGCAAACTATTACACTATTTCAAGGCAACTGTCTTTTCATACAAAATTCAGGGCTTTTTTCTTACTATGACATCATTTCCAAAACCAAAACTGAATCTCTAGTGGTATGGTTATTTTTGTAAGAAATAAAACATATGGAGTATAAGAGAACCACATTTTTTTTTTTTTTGGTTATAAAAAACTTCACCTGTCTACCTATAAGAAAATATATTTTGACTTTGAAAAAAAGAAGGAAAAAAATGTGTTTAAATAAGGACTGGAGAGTTTAACATTTCTATTAAATTTAGGGGCTAGCACAAGCTCCCTGTGGGGGCTTTTTTAACACCTACAATTTCGAGCTTTTCCACTGGAGAACACAGCCTAATAGATAGGTTTTCTGACTTTCAAAAGGTTATGGACTTAAAATCCACTGCCTTTTCATTCAGACTCTATAGTTTACATTTCTTCTTTAAATTGAGAGCTGAATTTTTGCCACTTCATTATATTTCTAAATAAATTACTTCTCCTTTTTTTTAAAAAAAAACTTTATAAGTACAAAAGAAGGTAAATGGGAAAAAGGAAAAAGGTCAATCACAAGTGTGATAACTTCAAAATGTGCCAAGTTACAAAGGGTTAGCTACTGCGACAGCCAACTTAAACAAGGCTCTTTGGGGGCTCTCTTTCTCCCTGGTTTCCCCCATTTCTCTCTAGAGGCGCCGGTGTGGGTTTATGAACACCTGAGGGTCCAGGTATCCTAATTGTGTCTTGTGTTTAACTTGGCCATTTAAATGTCTAAGTGCTCCCCTCTCTCCTTCGCAGCTTTATAACTTGGCTCCTGCTGAATATATCACACCTTTATGTAGTGGACCACTTTTTCCTTCTTACAGTGCTTTTTGGAGTAAATTTCAAAAAAGAAATGTTTTCATCAGGTAAAATGGCCCAGAAATTTCCATCAGAGAAGCACCACAAGAAACAGAATAAAGAGCCAGCAAGAAAAATAGAAATAGGTCACAATTGACCAATTTGATGCAACTGATTTGCTGCCTCTAAAAACAAGTTGACAGCAGAAGTATTTTCAGTAGGTAATCTACTCAAATACCATGTCTACTCTCAGGAATTGAAATAAATATCCAAATAATACAAATGAGGTAGAGAGGGTGACTCATTTAATTGTCTGACCAACCATGCCTGTAAATACTGGCTTTAAGGCTCTGTTTCATAAACAGAAAGGGTTATTCTGAAGATTCGTAGCATAAGGACAGATGAAGTTTCTCGACTTTGTATGTGGGCTGAGAGTTCTGATGCTAGAGCTTTGAGAGGCAGAAGGGTAAGAGTTTCACGTTTCAAAATATATTTCGCAGCTTTCACAAATAGAAAAATGAATCTTTGTGGTGTCTACCAGTTTGAATGGACTTCAGAGCAGGTAAGGAGGGCAAGGCTCCACTCCAGCCAGAAACCTGGCAGCCCCTCTCGGGAGGCGGGCTATTGGAACAATAACACGAAACTTTGCTACAAACAAAAAACCCTGCCTACTTTTTAAAGTAAACATACTTATTCATTCAAAATACTAAATTTATGAGAATACACAAAATAAATCAACTATTAATAGAATTTCCTAGTAGTCCTTATTCTTGAAAACAAAAACTCCCAACTTAACTGTCATTTTGTTTTAATGTTTTTACCTGCCTTATGTAAACTACTCCCCTGAGACACAAGTTTCAAATTATGATATCAAAAGTGACAGCCATTATCAGAAATATCTTTTACATCTTGTTTGTTAAAGAAAGAATGTGGCTGTAGAAGACAAGTTGGAAATTGAACGCAGAACTTCGTGTTTTATTTAGAAGGGCACATGGCATTTTCATGGCTTCCAATGCCTCCCTCAAGTAGGTATAAAGTCATCTAGAAGGTTCTGAAATATTGTCACTCATCTAACAAAATCAGAATTTTGATCTCTTAGTTGCAAACCTACTAATCAGTTCTTCATAAAAGAAGAAACTTAAATCAGGGCTGCCTTTCTATACCTGCTGATAGCAAAGCGTTACTCCTTGCTTATTATTATTATTATTACGCCAGAATATTTGCCATAGCAACACCTCCCTGGGTTTTCTACGATCCAAGTGTGACCTTCCAAACAATATAGTGGACAGAAGCCACATACTCAGAACACTCCTCAAACACATTCTGAAAAATGGAGACCCTTCCAGGAAGACACAGGAAAATGAAAATAGGGAAGAAAAGGCTAAGTATTAATAGGAGCCACTTAGAATGCCATTCTCCTTCTCCAAAACCGCTACTAATATCACCATTACTCATCTGACATAGCTCATCTAAATATGTATTTTTCCAGGTAAATCCATACCCTGCGGAAAAACAAACGGCTCTTCAGTGAGGACTGGACTATTTTCATTCCTCTCTTCAGCTTCTCACCCCGAAAGCTCAGCCAGCCCACCTGAGGCCATTCGCTCTTCTGGGAGTCGGCCAAGCAGCTGATAGAGAACACCACTGTGTTCCGTGCCCACACAGAGAATGGAAGCTAAATTTTTGTTTTTAATGTAAATATTTTATTTAAAGCTTGGCAATTGACACACAGATGCTGTGCCTTCATGGATACAGGAATTTTTTGCAATATAACAAAAGAATAAAACGCCCTCTTTACTCATTTTCACTTTTTTTTCCTCTTATTAACTTAGGCACTGCATAGGTCTGGATCCCAGGTATTTTGCAATTCGACTTATCCAAGATTGCCCTGCGAGTACCGCCAACTGACGGCTTCACTGACTGCCAATAAAACCCGAGTGCAAGAGAATAAATCCTCTTTCGGAAATACGGGGAGCACACGCACCCACAATCAACAGAACTTTCACTGTGAATTCATTCCAAAGGCAGGTGAACTGCATGCCCACAAGCTGCGAATGAGCAAAAACCACCAATTGTGCAAACTTCAATAAACTTTTTAAAAATAAAAAGCCTCCAAAATTACTGAGGTTTCAGAAGCCTCTTTGCAGCCCTTTAAACCGGGCTGACGCTAAGCGCTATCCTATCAAACTCGGAAAGTTCTTCTTTCCAAGTGACTAGGAAGGTTTAGTCCTGGTACTTCGCTCAGCGTGACTTTTAAGGAAGCAAAGAGTCTCCCGGCAAGTTCCCCCGACGCGAGCGTGGTCCACGGTTACCCTGACACCCGCGCACGCCCGTGGCGTTTATCTTTTCACTATCGACGCTTGAATCTTCCAGGCCTTTGGTCTGGCTTTTCCCAGAAAATGTGTGGCCCACGTGAATGTAAATCACTACAAAAACTGTGTCAAGACACATGTCAATGATTCATCTCGTTTTCAAACTCAAACTTCTCCCGTGCTTCAGGAACAAGGAAAGCGTTCCAGTGTGCGAGGCCCTCCCCCACCCCGTCCCTTCCCAGGAGAAGAAAGGGCTTTGTGTGTGCGGTGAGGGCTCCGTTAATCGAGTTCATAAATACACATCGGCCGGGGGCCGCAGAGGCGTGGGGCGCCCGGCTCTGCTCACCCCCCGCCCCGGACCGGCGGCCGAGTCGGGAGAGCGAGCGGCAAGAGCAGGGGCAACTGGGCGCCGGGGCCGGGGAGCCGAGGAGGAAGAGGATGCTGCGCCGCCGGGGACCAGAGGGCGGGGCCGCGCCGCGCGGACCTCGGCGGGACCCCGCGGGCCCCGGCGGACGCACAAGCCGCCCTTTGTCCTCTGCCTCCGGGGTCGCGGGGGCCCCGGCCGCCTCTAGCTGTCTGCCCCATGCCCTCGCCCCGATTCCCTGCCCGGCCTGCCCGCACCTCCTCCGCTCCTCGCGCTCCGCCACTCGCCCTCCCCGCTGTCGGCCTCGGAGCGCCGGACCTCCCGGCTCCCGCGGCCGCCCGGCCCCGGTTTCCCCGGGAAGAGGCTCGGGAAGGTGGAGGAGGAGGAGGCCGAGGAGGAGGAGGAGGAGGCCGCCACGTGACTCTCCTCGCCACATTCCACCACTGCCACCAGATCAATAACTTTAGTGTCCCCCGCCCCCCCATCCCGCTACCGCTGCCAGCCAGTGCGTCCCCCAAATCCCCCCACACGCACCCCACAAACTTCCCTCTCTAACGGGGACGACGGGGAGCTGGACCCCATCACGAAAAGCAAAAGACCAAAGGGGGCGGCAGGGAGGAGTAGGGGCGAGGAGGTGGTCAACTTTCTCGGAATGGCCAAGAAGGGTACTCCGGGGCGGGAGCCGGGGGCCCGGGCCCGGGGCGCCCGCGGGCCGGTGCCCCGCGATTGTTTACACGGGCTGCGCGCCGAGAACCCGAGCGGGGCGCTGGCGGGGAGGAGGCGGCGGCTGTTGTGTCCTCGCCCTGGCGCGGCCGGGACCCCGGGCCACGTTTTTAATGAGCAGAGGCTGCTCCCCTTTCTCCGAGATGACTTTTTTCTTCTTCCAAAGAAAGGAAAAAAGAAGCACCGCACGGTTTTGCATATTTATTCTTTGCGAAACACACAACAGAAACTTTTTCCTCCAGCCCAGATGTAGATCTCAAGACGGGGGATTTTTTTCCGCCCCTTCCGGATGATTTCTTTTTCTTTCTTTCTTTTTTTTTTTTTTTTTTGGTTGTCTTTTCTTGCCCGCTTTCTACCGCCGCCCCATTTGGCGATCCTCCTCCCGTCTTAACCACCCCCCCGCAACCCCGACACATCACCCTCACTCCACCTGGGGGCTAAACAGGGGAGGGGAGCGCGCGCGCCCCCGCACTCACACTCACACTCACGCGCGCACACGCCTCGCGGCCACGCAGCCCTCGCTCCGCTACCCAGAGTGACACTCACGGCTGGGGGAGGAAAGCGGGCGGGGGGGGGGGTCCTCCTTACCTTTGAGGGATCTCGGTTTCGCTTGCTTGCGGCGAGACATCCTAAAAGCAAACAGCTGAAGTTGTTTCAATTCAGCCCTGTAAGAAACTACACTTCCTCGTGGCCGCGCGCCCCTCGCGCCGCGGCGCCTCGCGCCCTCCGCTCGGCCTCCCTCGCGCCCTCGCTCCGCGCTCCGCTCCTCGCTCCGGCTCCTGCTCGCGCTCGCGCGCGGGGCTCGCGGCGGCCCGGGCTCCGCACTCTGCACGGCGGCGGCCGCTGCACCAAACTTTCCCAGCCTTCGACCCCCACCCCCAGCCTCCAAAAAAAAAAAAAAA